>NW_027175663.1:12500-15000 GCF_028021215.1 Eschrichtius robustus
GGACCCGGACCCGGACCTGGACCCGGACCCGGACCCGGACCCGGACATGGACCCGGACCCGGACCCGGACCCGGACCCGGACCCGGACCCGGACCGGGACCTGGACCTGGACCTGGACCTGGACCTGGACCGGGACCGGGACCTGGACCTGGACCTGGACCTGGACATGGACCCGGACCCGGACCCGGACCCGGACCCGGACCCGGACCCGGACATGGACCTGGACATGGACATGGACATGGACATGGACATGGACATGGACATGGACATGGACCGGGACCTAGACTTGGGCTCCGTCGTCTCCGGGGTCCCCCGGCCGCCGGGTCGACCAGTTCTCCCCGCGGACTTGGACTTCGACTTAGACTTGGACTTCGACTTGGACCTGGACCTGGACATGGACATGGACATGGACATGGACCTGGACCGGGACCGGGACCGGGACCGGGACATGGACCCGGACCCGGACCCGGACCCGGACCCGGACCCGGACCGGGACCTGGACCTGGACCTGGACCTGGACCTGGACATGGACATGGACCTGGACATGGACCCGGACCCGGACCCGGACCCGGACCCGGACCCGGACCGGGACCGGGACCGGGACCTGGACCTGGACCTGGACATGGACATGGACCCGGACCCGGACCCGGACCCGGACCGGGACCTGGACCTGGACCTGGACCTGGACCTGGACCTGGACCTGGACATGGACATGGACCCGGACCCGGACCCGGACCCGGACCCGGACCGGGACCGGGACCTGGACCTGGACATGGACCTGGACCGGGACCCGGACCCGGACCCGGACCCGGACCCGGACCCGGACCCGGACCCGGACATGGACCCGGACCCGGACCCGGACCCGGACCCGGACCCGGACCCGGACCGGGACCTGGACCTGGACCTGGACCTGGACCTGGACCGGGACCGGGACCTGGACCTGGACCTGGACCTGGACATGGACCCGGACCCGGACCCGGACCCGGACCCGGACCCGGACCCGGACCCGGACATGGACCTGGACATGGACATGGACATGGACATGGACATGGACATGGACATGGACATGGACCGGGACCTAGACTTGGGCTCCGTCGTCTCCGGGGTCCCCCGGCCGCCGGGTCGACCAGTTCTCCCCGCGGACTTGGACTTCGACTTAGACTTGGACTTCGACTTGGACCTGGACCTGGACATGGACATGGACATGGACATGGACCTGGACCGGGACCGGGACCGGGACCGGGACATGGACCCGGACCCGGACCCGGACCCGGACCCGGACCCGGACCGGGACCTGGACCTGGACCTGGACCTGGACCTGGACATGGACATGGACCTGGACATGGACCCGGACCCGGACCCGGACCCGGACCCGGACCCGGACCGGGACCGGGACCGGGACCTGGACCTGGACCTGGACATGGACATGGACCCGGACCCGGACCCGGACCCGGACCGGGACCTGGACCTGGACCTGGACCTGGACCTGGACCTGGACCTGGACATGGACATGGACCCGGACCCGGACCCGGACCCGGACCCGGACCCGGACCGGGACCGGGACCTGGACCTGGACATGGACCTGGACCGGGACCTGGACCTGGACCTGGACCTGGACCTGGACATGGACATGGACCTGGACCTGGACATGGACATGGACCGGGACCTAGACTTGGGCTCCGTCGTCTCCGGGGTCCCCCGGCCGCCGGGTCGACCAGTTCTCCCCGCGGACCTGGAATTGGACTTAGACTTGGACTTCGACTTGGACCTGGACCTGGACCTGGAACCGGACCGGGACCGGGACCTGGACATGGACATGGACATGGACCTGGACCTGGACCTGGACCTGGACCTGGACCTGGACCTGGAACTGGACCGGGACCGGGACCGGGACCTGGACATGGACCTGGACCTGGACCGGGAACTGGACGTGGACGTGGACCTGGACCTGGACCTGGACCGGGACCGGGACCTGGACTTGGGCTCCGTCGTCTCCGGGGTCCCCCGGCCGCCGGGTCGACCAGTTCTCCCCCCGAGGACTTGGGCTCCGTGGGCCTCAGATACCTATCCTCTACTTGTGTCCTGAACGATCGGTGTGCCGAGTTCGTCTCTTTTTATTAAGATTAAACGTGTAAACGAGAACCACTGAAGTTTAAATAGTACTCTATTTTTATTCTCCTCGCCGGTGGACGGTCCTCCGTTGCGGCGGCAGCGAGGGGAAAACGACAACGAGGACAACAGAAGGAAACTCTAGCTCTCGACGTACTCGTGCCGGCTGAGGCCTCCCTGCTGTCCACCTTCCGTGGAATCGCAGGGACGTTGGAGAAAAATGCTTCCGGGTCCTAGGTCCCAGGTCCTAGGTCCCAGGTCCCAGTTCCCAGGTCCCCAGGTCCCCAGGTCCCCAGGTCCCCAGTGCCCCGTCCGCGGCCGTCACTGAGCGGAGAAATGCGCACCAGGAGGATCGGGTTCGTCTTCGTGTCCCCGCCGCCCTGCTGCTCCC
>NW_027175663.1:20000-37500 GCF_028021215.1 Eschrichtius robustus
ACTTTTTTTGGGGGGGGAGGGGGGAGGCAAAGTAGAAGGTGTATGGAGATAAGGTTTGGGGGAAGGAGAAAGAGATTTTTGTCCTAAAGGTAGTCATTTATCAATGGAAAAGAAAGAAAACAAGGGACAAGCTAAAAATGGGCACAGACAGTTGGAAAAGGTGTGTGAAGAAAAGTGTCTTTGGAAAGGAATTGGATCCGTGGTCAGGACTGGATAAGATGAGGGTGGATTCAAAGACAGAAATGAGTTTTTGTATCAACATGAAACCAGTGCAAAATTAGAATTTAGTTGTCTCTCTCTGTTAAAAGGACCAGGTTTGGGTTTAGGGTTTGGGTTTTTCTTCTATCGGTCTGCTCTGCCCATCATGAGAGATTAGATTAGATTAGGAAAGGTTTTTTCCTTTATCTTTAAGGAGAGAGAGAAAGAAAGAAAGAGAGAGAGAGAGAGAGAGAGAGAGAGAGAAAGAGAGAGAGAGAGAGAAAGAAAGAGAGAGAGAGAAAGAAAGAAAAGAAAAAGAAAGAAAGAAAGAAAGAAAGAAAGAAAGAAAGAAAGAAAGAAAGAAAGAAAGAAAGGAAGAAAGGCTTATGTCTTTGTCAAAAGTCATCACTTATTTTCTAGGTTGCCTTTATCAGGTCTTGGAGGACTCACATCAACTTAGTCCTCTCGATATTCAAAGAACCAGGTTTGGCTCAGAACTGAAGAAGAAGCTTCTCTCTCTGCCTAGCAAGTCTTTCCTTGGGATGTTGGTGACATGGCTAACGAAGCACTGTTTCACAGTGACCTATCAGATTAAGTGCTTTACAATCTTTTGGATATTTTGGACACATTTGCTCAAAAATTGAAGGACAGATGAAGTCCTTTGGACTTCGAACGCACTTTGAGATAGGATCCAGGAGGAGAGGGCCCTCAAAATAGCTCAAAAATGTGTTCTCTCTCCTGAGAAATGAGAGAGATGAAACTGAGTAAGTTTCTTGGAGAGGTTCGATGACACGGGAAAGTGTTGTCAAAGAGGAAGGAACAACGTGAAGTCTTCTTTGGCTTGTGTCTGTACACCGATGTGTTCTAACTGTTCCAGAAATGATGGGATCTTTCTTCCTGGAAGTCTTCTCTGCCCTGGCATAAAGTGTTGTCTGTTATCGTCAAAATGGAGGCTCACACGAAAGGGGCTGAACCCAGTATCAGGGAGATGTTCTAACCGACTTTCACGCCAAGGCAGTAACAACAGCCTGTGGAAAGATGGTGGGGGTGGCGGGGCACACGTGGATCAGGTCCATTCTGTCCTTTCAACAGCCGGTCGGGGCTATGGCAGACGGGAGACGTTGGCCCAGCCGGTTGCTCCCTGGCCAACCTCCCCCCTCCCCCACACCTTGCATTCCTTCACCCGCCCATGGTGCCTCCAAGATGACTCCAATTGTAAATAGACATTGGCAGGAAGACTTCTACAGTCTACCGGCAACGTCTGACCTGTCATGCTTGTAACCCTGGGGGGGAAAAATCATTTTTCTCTATGGAAAGAAAACCTCCTCTCTCTGGACCCTCTGAACCCCAGCCACTGGATTTCATTCCACTGCCACTTAGTAGGGGTCATCCAAACATCCTTGTATGTTTTCCGTGTGGGTTGAAGTCTTCCCTCGCTGCAAGCCTGATGTCCTCACCGTGGCACAGAGACTGTTAAAAAAACAAAATGTGTTTGCCACTTGGGGTCTACCTTCCACAGCCTCCCGTGTGATCAGATCAAGGCACCCGCTTCTCTGGGCAAATCCTACAATCCTTCACAAAAGCTCTTGTAAACTTTTTGGAACCGTCACTCGTCCAGTCACCCTCAATCATCAGGCAAGGTCGGCAGAACCGATGGAAAAACTGGACTCCAAGAAGAACAAGAATGACTTACATGGGGTTGAATGAACTGATGAATAGGATGACAATGTGTATGACTACTTGTGTAAAATAGGACTGCTTGGGGAAGCGGGGGATAGATAACTTAGGAGGTTGAGATGAACATATACACATTACTGTACATAAAGTAGGTAATCAACAAACACCTCCTACTATATAGCACAGGAAACTCTACTCACTACTTTGTAATAACGTATGAGAGAAAAGAATCTGAAAAAGAATATCTATATAAAGTATTTTGATATATATATATATATATAAAGAGAGAGAGAGAGAGAGAAAAACAGAGAGAGAGAGGGAGAGAGGGAGAGAGGGAGAGATTAGGACTGATTGTTAAATCTTTTGTTTTCCAGATACAAGGAAAAACAAAAACAAACAAACAAAACCCAATTTTCTTCTTTTATTTTTAAAGGGGGACGTCCATTTGGTAACTTATACCTCTGTCAGCAGGATAGAATCACTGATCTTTTTCTCCCTACTTTCCTTAATTCAGAAACTCTCAGGGAGGCTTCTTATTTCCCTGGCAATAGAGTTATTTGCATATGTTACTTGGAGGCCAAAATTATGTTTCCATAAAACGGGGATACACACTTGTGGATATGAAATTCTGGTCTTACTCACTTCCCTTAGGGTGTTGTTCTTAACCTGAAAACTGGACTGCATCCCGAAGTTTTTTGAGTTCCCTCCAATATCTGGCTACGACTCTCTCCATGAACGTTTTGCCATTTTCTCCCACCCTTTTGACTTGGCATCACTGAGAACTAAAACGGCCCTTTGCCTGAAGCCCTGCAAACGGAAGCTAGAGAACTTGACGAAAACCTTAGAGAAACGGCCACAACGGCTCCTATGGAAAAAGTCCTCGTTCCTGTTTCTGTGAGAGCCACTCTGAAATTTGAACCAAACACCCGACGACATCATCAGAGTTATTTCAAACTTCTAAAGTTGCTTCGACCCTGACATCTAGAAATCTCCTTGACTCAGAGACAGACAGACAGACAGACAGACAGACAGACAGACAGACAGACACACACACACACACACACACACACACACACACACACACACACACACACACACACACACGAGTCACCAGCTCAGCTTTAATATGTTCCAAGGAACTTTCAGAGGAGGGAACTGTTGGGCTCCAGAGTAGGCCGCCCCAAAATGTGCCTCCATGCTCTATTGCTTATTTTGAATTCAAGTGACCTAAGAACCGGCCAGCACAAGAGGGACACACTGGCCCTCCTTTCTGTCCTCCTGCGGAGGAAGATCTCAAGTGAAGACGTCTGCTTTCACGCGTGTCCATGATTCTCAAATGGTGTAGTGGGGTTTCCTGGGTTAGGAAAAGGAGGGGACTCCTTTTGCCTGGAAAAAAAGCCTGTTTCTCACACATCCTCCTCCCATCCCTTCCTCTCTCCCTCCTTCCCTCCCTGCAGTTTGGAGGGGGCAGCCTAAGGGTGGGGGAAATTGGGGAAAGAAAAAAGAAAAAGCCATTCATTAAAGAGAAGCTCGAGGCAAAGTCAAACGCTCCGACTTGACCGGAGAGCTTTCTGCATTTGAATGGAGCGATTGAACGAGGCCCTGCCGAATGAATCGTCCGGACCTCCCCTCCCCCGCTCCTGGCAAAGGTCAGTCCAGGGGACTTAGGAAGGAGCGCTGGAGAAGGAACGGGGGTGGGGGTGGGGGTGGGGGCGGGAACAACAGACAATAGCCGCTGCCTGCCTGCCTGCCTGCCCGCCCGCCGGGCTGAGGCCTGAGGGCTGAGGGCCACGCTGGCTCCTGCAACACAATCCCTTCCAGGAAACTGCTGTGATGACTATTTGGCAGTGAATGATCAAATCTGAACTCTCTTGGCCTATTTCTGCAAAAGGCCCGAGTCTCAGCTACGACAGATTCTCTGGATTTCTTGGCACATGGACTGACCCGCACCCTCCCATCCTGTCAGATCCTCCTTTGTACACACACCTCCACTGGAAGGGTTCTTTGGCCTCGTCCAGAAAACGAACAAGCAAGAACAAACACACAAACAGACTGAATTGATGTGTTGGTATTTGTTGGAAAGAAACATGCTCCTCTCACACACCTGAGGGCAGGAAGCGAAGGCAGGTTCTCAGCGGGGGGGGGGGGACGGGGAACCTGAACCGAGGTCGGTCAGCGGTCCCCCCCCAACCTCTCTCCCAGGTCACGTGGGCCTCCCCTCCCCGCCTCTCTCTACGCCCCCCTGCCCTGGTTCTGATATTTCACTTGGGAAACTTCTCTAGGCCGACCGAGATGCCAGCTTGCTGTCCTGCTGCTTCATGTCCATCTCTACCAGCCGTGCCCAAAAGGCACGTGAAATCATGGACAGCAAATAGCGCCCCCAGAGCTGTGTGTGTGTGTGTGTGTGTGTGTGCGTGTGCGTGTGCGTGTGCGTGTGCGTGTGCGCGCGCGCGCCAATTTTCCAGGAAGCGGTGAGGGAGCAAAGGGAGGGCTGGGTGAAGGAATCCTGGGTGCCTGTCATCGCACACCCCGCAGAGCACCATTTATTTCCTTCTCCATGTCTGAAAGACACTTAGTCCTCATTTCAGCAACTTGATGGTGATTCCCCTTCTAAATACGTGACAAAACCTATGAAGTACTGGACTCATTGAATCTGTAACTGCTAACAGGGCCCAAGGAGTTTTCAATCGATGGCAGGAAAAGAAATGATCCTGAACATAAAACTGCCAAGAATTCCTATAGATGGAGTTATCATGGACCGACTTCTGGTGATACGTGCCATGGGGGCTCCCAATTGACAAACCGGAATGGGATAGGTAGACCCAGTCATCCCATGTTTTACCTCAAGCTGGAGAAGCAGAGAATATCATCTAAAAGCCTACCTTCATGGCGTCTCAGTGCTCAGGGCTCTTCCTTCTCGGGGATCTCGTGTTCTGTAGGGATAATTCACGTGCTGGGGCAGTAGGTTCCCAATATCAGCTTGTGAAATGGATTAAATGATGTCTTCCTTTTAAAAAGATAAAGATTATTTGGAAAAGTTATTAATAGTGAACACATGATGTTATCCTCTCTGATCTATAAACTAGAGTTGACCGTTGAACAACCAACATGGAGGGTTACGGGTGCCGAGCCCACGCACTGTGAAAATCCATGGATAACTTCACAGTCAGGGCCCTGTATCTGCGCTTCCACCTCCGGGGACTCAGCAACCACAGATCCTGCAGTGCCATAGTGCACGGCTATGGAAAACATCCACCTATGAGTCACACACACACACGCACACACGCACATGCACAGGTTTCAACTTTGTTGTGTTAATTCTTGTGGCCACTCATCCTTGACATGTGCGTGCATACCTATTTGAACAGTAATGTAACAGGTAACCCCCATCACTTGTGTTCTACTTTTTTACTGACCATTGAAACTTAGTTCCTGATTGACCCTAGGGTTTGTAATTATGTTTACAACTTCATAAAAATAGAAAGTCCCTCACTGATCGACAGCGAGTGTATGAAAGGAAAATTGACCCATTCTGACTCAGGGCAACTTTTCCTGGTTTTGAAAGACACACACCCATTCGGTAGTGCTTACGTATGTCCAAGTACTGATCCACTGAAGTGGGGTTGCTTTCTTTCTTGGTACCAAACTTTGCATTCTCAAAATACTTCACCATCTACCTATTTATGCTGTAGATTGGTAGTAATAGACAATCTCCAAACGTCTGAACCTTGTCTCAATCGTGGGGCTCACACATTCTTTATAGAGTCAGTATATTCCCAGCATTCATTTCTTGATGTGAACTAGGTGAGGAATTTGCCATTGTGACGTTAGAATTGGCACCTCCTTGGTGTGAGGACACCAAGGGATAAGGCACCACTGAAGAATGTCCTTCCTTCACCATGCTGAGACTATTTTATTCAGTGTGAATCCTCTCATGTCCTACAAGTGCTGGCTCCATGGCGAATGGGATTCTCCCATGCATTGCATCGGATTTCTTCTACAGCGGTGATTATGTGGTCTGGCCCAAGACGACGGCCTGCTGTCCTCCTAGTAAAGCTTGTGCTGCCTTCCCTACCGCGTCAGGGATGCATCCCACTCTGAGCTGTCTGTGTGTGCTGAGGCTGGAGCGCCAACTGAAGGTTCTTCCACCGTGGTTCCAGGCTTAGGGTTTCTCCCCACATGATTTTCCTCGGCTTAAAGAGGGTAATTTCTGGCTGAAGGCTCTACCTCACTGATCTCAGACACAGGGTTTCTGCTGTGTGTGACTTCCCTGGTGTTTATAAGGACGAGTGCACTGGGTAATGTCTTACAAGATGTGTCAGGAAAACTACTTTCTCAGGGGAGTCTGCGGTGGGCATTACCTGCCCTTCTCCCCTAGTGGCCAGGCTTCTCTCCACACTGACTCGAATGAGCCTGGAGCCCACCTGGATTCAGGACTCTGGGAAATCCTCTTGCATCCTCCTCATCTCTCCTCCTGCTCCAGCTGTGAAAGCACATCTGATTGGTGCAGCCGATAACTTGTTTCGTGGGAAACATGGACCTGGATTTGGAGCCCTGCGTTGGAACCTGCGTGTGGTCTTCAGGTTCACGTCAGGAGGAGGAGCGAGGCGAACGAACGTTAAAGAGCAGCACCACGGGGAAGGGCGTCCTGAGCACGGGGAAGTACTCCCAGCCCTTCCCCAGAGCAGGAGGGACGCTGACTTTGGGCTCAGGTATTCAGGAACTGTCTGCTGATGCTCAGGCCCCAGACCAGAAACAGACTGTGAAATCCTTTGTTTTTCTAACGAGGGTGAATCCATTGTTCCATAGTGGATCGAACATTATTTTCAGAAAAACATATTCAATAACATCAGCTCCCTCGGAAGGCCAACCACCCCCCACCCCACCCCCCAACCCCACCCCCCCATCCTCATGAACTCTCTTTTAAAGGGAAAATGTCTGCTATGATGACGACTGTTGTGCCACACTCTGCCACGGTTTCAAGAGCAGAGGAGCTGGTTAGGAACTACCTATCACGTTGATCCATCCACTGGATGCAGGCGTGCCATGAGGTGAGTGTCCTGCACTGTTCTGAGTGTTAGATATGGAGCAGAAAGGAAGACGTGTGATTGTGGCCAGAAATTGTCCATCCTGGTGGGATCCTGAAAAAAAAAAAAAAAATTAAAAAGAAAGAAAGAAAGAAAGAAGCACATCCCCTTCAGGCAGATGTGGATGCTCTGTAAGTGTATAGGCATCGGCGTGGTGGGGGGCAGAATACGCAAAGCTCCTCTGGGTAATCTTTTATCAGATAAATGGCTGTGGACAGACTCACCCATGGACACCAGATAACTGAGGTCCTCCAGCAGCACAGCTCTAGACAGCGTCCCCTGGAATTTGCTCATCAGGGCGCACTCTTCCTGGGTGAAGGTCGCACACACCCTTGAGACTCACTGATATTTAAAGACATGGTGGATATTCTGGCTCGGCCTGCGCCATCCCCACAATGTCCAAAGGTGACGGTCGAGATGACAAAACTGGAGAAAGACAGGTGTGTCTATCGCAAGCTCAGACACTGTTTGAGGTGCAGTTGACTATTCCCTTGGGTTGACTTGACACGTGCCTTTCAGATGCATCACGGAGATACGCACACTCCTGACTCAGGGTGACCTCATCGCAAGGGGATATGACATGAGGGGTGTTGAGCAATAACCCGGACCTTACACACGCACACGCACACACACACACCCCCCCCACACCCCCCCACACCCCCCCCACACACACACAAAAGAGGTTCGCGGGAGTAAAAGGTTAACGTTACCTCTGTTGACACCCACGACTGTACCTAGTTGTCACGAGACAGGAAGCTCAACTATACATTTAACCCTTATCTGTTCCTGTGCTTTCTTGCAGAAAATCCTCCTGCGCTTCTTTCGCCTCGTGGAAGCGCTTGCTCTTCCCCATAGGTAGCCACCGTGGAACCAGCTGCTGCTGATCCAAGAATTTGGAGGATTTCCGGAAATGATCAGTGATCCCGAGACAGACTCTCCCTTCCGTGATCAAAGCGACTCGGGGAGCTGTCTCTCGCCCCCCCCCCCCCCCGCCCCCACATCCCCACCCCCCACCCCCACCCCGCACACCGCCTTCTCCCTTGTGTACAAGCTATGTCTTTTCATTAAAACGTTTTGCCTTGTTAGCCTTAGAGTCTTGTGGAAGCGATCTTCATTTCTATGGTACTGCTGTGCAAGAATCTGGAAAGGGCCCGGTAACGGGTATGTCTGTAGCTCCCTCCTAGAGCTGGCCTGTGTCTACGTACGGATCCGAGTGCCACAGTTAACTTGTGAAAGAGCTCTCTTGAACTGGCTTAGAAGGAAGCACTCCCGAATTCAGTCCACTAGAAAGGGACCCGCCCGAAGGTTTTTGCAAGTTCACGTGATCTAGGATGAACCCTTCAGCCGAGATATAGCCAAGGTCAAGGGATGGGTTTTATGAAACTAGGCAGGTCTTTAGCGTGATCAGCATTCGAGGTCAACCTTTTCTTCTATCTACGTCGACCCCAAATCCAATAAGTTCACGGGAGTGAACCGAATTCGTCAGCAAGAAAAAGAACTTGGGGGGTGATGGCTGACGTCGTCTAAAGTCTCAGGAGATGTTCACGGGTCATCTCATCGTCATGGGATTTAGAACAAGTGATTTCGATAGCTCTAGGTGGAGGAACTCCTTAAGAAAGGTTATGTGTTGTGGTATGTATGTCTACTTAAAAAGAGTTTCTCCCAGACCTTTGGGGTCACTTTAGAAACTTTAGAGTTGGCGTAAGTGGAATGATGGGGAATTCGTGGAACGTCTAGATCGTTTCCAAAGATAACCTATGGAAACGTTCTTGGCTCAACAAGTCTCAGTGGACCTACTTCTGTCTCTTTATTACAGAAGGAACTGTAAAACTAAAACTAACTGTAAAACTAAAGATGTTTCGATGTATGACTCCACACCTCTGGCATCACTTTGGGGGAAAGAAATTTTGAAAAAGTGACGCTGTGTGAAAATGTATGCTTCTAGACATGATGGAATGGAATCATCCATTTGCCGGTCCAGAAACACTGGTGTCACGGACCCCGTTCACCGTGGCTTCCTAGTTCCTGTTCATGACCGATTCAGGTTTCTAAGGGTTCTGAATTCTGATTGTCTTTTTCTTGTTTTCTTCTCCATTCTTGTCTCAAAGAACTTTACGTTCCAGAAATATATTTTACTTACCAAATCACAGATTGTCCGTTTGTTACAAAAACTTTTAGGTTGAGAGATTTTCTCTTTCTTTCTTTCTTTCTTTCTTTTTCTTTCTTTCTTTCTTTCTTTCTTTCTTTCTTTCTTTCTTTCTTTCTTTCTTTCTTTCTTTCTTTCTCTTTTTCTCTTTTTCTCTTTCTTTCTTTCTTTCTTTTCTCTTTCTTTCTTTCTTTCTTTCTTTCTTTCTTTCTTTCTTTCTTTCTTTCTTTTCTTTCTTCTCTTCTCTCTCTCTCTCTCTCTCTCTCTCTCTCTCTCTCTCTCTCTCTCTCTCTCTCTTTCTTTCTTTCTTCCCCCAAGTCTGTGCATTGTGTTTCTTTCACTTTGTTCTGTTCCTAGGTACTAAGGATTTCTTTTTAATGTCATTAGCTTAAATAAGGGGCTTTGCATTTTTTGGCGAAAGCACCAGAAAAATATTTTCTCATTAAGGGTCGGAATGTTGTTTGCCGGTGATGAGGCTCTCCTTCTGCCAGATGACTGACGATTGGATGGAGGAATATAGTACACATGAGTATGTTCACGAACACATACTGACGTTTCAGAGGACCTTAAATTAAAAACAGAGACCCTGGGCTTTCCTGGTGGCGCAGTGGTTGAGAATCTGCCTGCTGATGCAGGGGACACGGGTTCGGGCCCTGGTCTGGGAAGATCCCACATGTCGCGGAGCAACTAGGCCCGTGAGCCACAATTACTGAGCCTGCGCGTCTGGAGCCTGTGCTCTGCAACAAGAGAGGCCGCGATAGTGAAGAGGCCCGCGTACCGTGATGAAGAGTGGCCCCCGCTTGCCGCAACTGGAGAAGGCCCTTGCACAGAAACGAAGACCCAACACAGCCAAGAATAAAAATTTTTTAAAAATTAAAAAAAAAACACCAGAGACCCCCCTCGCCTCCCCCCTCCCCGCCCTGTAAAATTCATCTGAAGTGGAGAAAAAAACCTTGCTAAAAATCCTTTTCCTTTTCATTCGATCAACATGGTGCATGGATTTCCTAGCAGAAACTTAAGCGAGGTGCATGTTCATCGTTCAGCAGAATTCTAATTTTCTAGTTCTAAGGAAAACTGCTAAAACGAATGAGGATAACACCTTCCCATGCAATCCTTAGGGAAAGCTCCCACCCAATTGAGTGAAAGGAAACTTGGTTTGGAAACAAACGAGTCTTCATTTGGCGACCTTTGGTAGAAATGAGGTGAGGGAGGGAGGGAGGGAGGGAGGGAAGGAGGGGGAGAGAGAGAGAGAGAGAGAGAGAGAGAGAGAGAGAGAGAGAGAGAGAGAGAGAGAGGGAGAGAGGTGTCTCACTTTCCATGGTTCCAGTGTGTACACATTTCAATGACTAGGTGAAATCGCACCAAGAGCCTAACTACGTGTTTCGAATGTCAGTTTCCACAATTGATGAACGGTAGCTGCGTGAAGTCCAAAGTTTGCTGCTGCCTGTTCAGTCTGCAATGACTCCACAAATAACAAACGTGCGTGCCCCGTGTCCAGTGACCGATCCTCTTTCAGAGCCTGTCGGTGATTGCCTGGTGTGTATGTGTCTGTTTTCCGGGTCACACGCAGTGTGTCGTGGTGTTGTCCCCAGCCCCGGTCTCCCCCGTCCGTGGAAAATAAAAAGAAAGAATTGCCCGAGGACGACGAAAGTGCGGCTAAGAAACCCAAAATGATGACACTGGAAGTCCACTTGGATGGGGTTAGGAGACACCTGAGCATGCCTAGGACAACACTGTCACCGTGTGAGAGACCAGCGCAAGGAGAGCTGAAGAATACAAAGAAGAAAAAGGAGGAGGGGGGAGGGGGGAGGGGGGGGAGGACAGGCTGAAGATGTCTCCAGGCGATGACGTTGGTGAAAACGTTCCCATTCAGAAAAGCACTTCGAGAGATAGTTCTGGACCCACAGAGCACAAAGGGTTATCGTGTTGGAGGCTGATCTTCAGTTAGGGGAACAACAAACAAACAAACAGAAAAACAAACAAAAAATAGGACTGCTTATCCAGAGGTAGAAAAGATACCACGCCAAGAAGGCGAGCACTGTTGAAAACTGCTGTTCCTAGGATTTTACAAAATGAATCAGATGCTTTCATGTCGATGCTTTCCATGACAGTCCACTAAATAAATCGTAGTTTGGCTCTTTTTATATTCTCTACCTTTTAAATGGTGAGTGAGTAAGAGAGTTTTTAAATGTTTTGATACGATTTTTTATTTTTCCCCCCCTTTTGGTACGATTTTTGAATGTCGTGGGACAACGGTATTTTTCCCCCGTGGAGGTGAACAAGATTGCTTTTTTGAGCTTCAGCTTTCAGGGTCATTTTAGGGTCCTGAACTGCCCTGCCCAGTGAGCCCTGTGTGTCGTTGTGCCCCTTTAGAAGTGCTGGTGCTTGATGACATCATGATATCGAAATCTTGATTGTTGACTTACAAAACCACTGTTGGGAGTTTGTTTGTTGCCTTAATCTCCCTTACCTATTGCACTCACGTGACTGTCCACTCTTTGTCTCTCTGTTTCTCTCTCTCTCCCTCTCTCTCCCTCTCTCTCCCTCTCTCTCCCTCTCTCTCTCTCTCTCTCTCTCTCTCTCTCTCTCTCTCTCTCTCTCTCTCTCTCTCTCCTCATAGATATACACGTACGGACACAGAGAGCGCTAACAGTGTGTCCGTACCTATAGCTACATAGGTGTGGGTGTTGATACAGATAGACATGTTACATGTCTTCTTCACCCCCTCCGTGGGCACTTAGTGGAGTTACTGGGTCGCATGGTAGTTTTGTGTGCAGTGTTTTGAGGGACTTCCGTACTGTTTTCCATACTGCTGTCTTTTGTCGGAGAGCCATTCTGTCACCCGCCAGGTGACATCTCTGAGTCCTCCAGCATGCCACGGTGGTGGTGGTCTCTCTCAGCTTGAAAAATACGTGTTCGATCAGGAGCCACTTTTTCTGCCTTTACGAACTTGCTGTCGCAACTCCAGATCCTGGGCCTGTCCGAATATCTTTGTCAAGAGAAATGCGTGCGCTTCTTTGGTTCCCCATTTATTTTTCTTAACTAAAAAAATGTTTTGTGTTTCATTTTTGTTTGTTTTGTTGTTGTGTTTCCGTTTTGCTTTGTTTTTTTTACTAAAAAAAGTTGTTTTCTTTCCTTTCTTTTTTTTTTTTTCTCCTAATTAATGAACATGTTCTGTTCGGGCCTCCTGCCCACTTTTCTCACTGGGTTGCTTGTTTTCTGGAGGCTGAATTGTGTGAGGCCTCGGTCTGTTTTGGATAGGCTCCCCTTACGGGATATGCTTGGGCTTGTCCTAGGCCTTTATAGGTCCATGTATACGTGCGCCACGAGCATAGGTAATACGTGTATGTATGTTATCCGTGCGTGCTTTTTCCTTTGTTTTCAAGGCCAGAGTAGTTCTACAGCTTGACTTCTTTGCTGGTATGGTTTGGTGTGGTCTTGGTGGGACTACGGTTGGTTGTCGATACTTACCGCACTCCACACACACACACCCCCACCCCCACGCACACGCACCCGCTCGCGCTCAGAGTGTTGCATTGTGTAGATGTACCGGAACTCAGCTTCTTTAGTGGATGGCTATGGACTCCACCCTCGCCCCCTGCCCCCCCACCCCCACCCGCCCGCATTCCCCCAACCCCCGCCTGCCTCACCCCCCCCCCCCCCCCCGCCCGTGGTTGTGGTCAGTCCATTTTGAAATCCATGTTCTCGTGACCGCAAGTGCATTTCCCCCCCACCCACGCACCCATGTGTTGTCTTTGGACTTTGTCGCCGTCTAGGCACAGATAGATGTTTATTTCCACTTGTGTGGGGGTCAGAGTGTATCCTTCCTTTCCTTTCTAGCTTCTGGGCTTTGCGTGTCTGCTTCCGAAAGACCTCCTCCGTTCGAGAAAGGATGCATTCCTGCGTTGTTCTCTGAGCGCTGGCCTGGTTTCGGTTTGCCAGTCCCCGCCTTCCCTTCCTCCCTCCCTCCCTCCGTCCGGGCAGCCGGGGATCTTGCTCGTGCCCCTCTGGGCAGCCCGTGCCAGCCTCCCCGGGCACCGCCGGCGTCTCCGTGGGATTTCCCCCCGCCCAGGAATCGCGTGGGGAGCGCGTCTCCTCCGAGGCAGCCTCCCGGCGACATCTTCCCGGCTTCCCCCGCCCCCCCACCCCGTCTGCTGCCGGGGTCGCGCCGTGTCGTGCCGACCCGGGGGCTAGCTCCGAGACGGACGCCTCGGGGCCGCGCCAGACGCCCGCCGCCTCGCCCCGGGCTGAGCTCGGGCGTTTGGGCGGCCCGGCGGCGCTGCAGCGTCCTCGGTGGCCGGCCGGCGACCGGGATCCGGCCCGGGGACGTTGGAGCCGGTTGTCAGGAGCCACCTGGCGGCCGCTTTTATATTGTCCCTTGTCTCTGGAGCTCCGGCGACCTTCGTGAGGGCTGTGACTCGGCCGCCGGGCCCGAGGCAGATTTCCGGGAGCCAGGCGACGCTGGTGGCGACTGTCCCGGTGGCGCCCAGGCGTGGGCGCCTCCTGCTGTCGCTTGAGATTGGGCGTGCAGGTCTGTGAGGGTGGGACCGTCGCCGCGCTCTCGAGCCGGTTTGAGGGGCCGCCTGGCTTGGTCGACCAGCATCCGCCCGCGCCCCTCCGGCCGCGGGGACCGACCCGGCCATCCGACCCGACCTGGGCCGGGCCGCCGCGGTGGGAAGGGAGAGGGTCTTTCGCGCCCTCCGGAGCGCCTGTGGATGGGCGGTCGGGCCTTCTCCTGGCTCACCCTTCGGAGTGTTCGTTCCCCGACCCCCTCCCTCCCCGGGTCCCCACAGCGCCCCGCTCCGGAGGTGGGGACCGGCCCGGGCCCGTGCGTTTAGGCCGGTGGAGGGCGCGCGTGGGTCCCGGTGGTCGGATTCTTTCTGACCGATGTTTTTCCGAGTCGGACTCCAGAGGTGGGGACCGGCCTGGGCCGCGAGGGGTGACCCGGAGAGACCGGCAAGGGCCAACACGGGTGCGGTCCCTCGTGGGCTCCGGTCGCCTGGGAGGCGCCTCCCTGGGAAAATGTTTTCAAGTCCCCCTGGGTCCGGGGACGTGGACGGACCGGGCCCTGCTCGCGCGGGTGGCCGGGGAGGGCGCACCCGGCCCTTCAGCGTGCCCACGTGGGTTCCCGGTCGGCGGACGCGACTTTTTCTCACCCTGCCCCGCCCCCTCCTCCACCGCGAGTCCCCGCCGGGGGGTGGGGACCGGCCCGAGCCTTACTGGGTGGCCCGGATAGGGCGGCCTGGGCCCGGGCGCGGTCCCTCGTGGGGCCCGCTCGTCGGAGGCGGCCGAGTGGGATATTTCTTTTTCTCTAACCAAGTCCTCGCCCGGAGACTCGGAGGGACCGGTACCTGCCCGCGCGGGCGAACTGGGGAGGGCGACCCCGGCCCGCTCGCTGCCTCTCCCACGTTTTCCCGCCCCTCCCGCCCCGCCCCGCCCCGCCCCGCCCCGCCCCCACTTTGCCACCACGCTCCTCGGGTCGACCAGATGGCCCCGAGAGCTCCGGGACTGGTGTGGATGGGGAAGTGTTGGGGACAGGTGGCGGGACCGAGGTCCCGGGGACCACCCCTGCGATTCGTGGATGGGCCCCGCTGCCGGGCGTCGTGATTTTTTTCGCCCGAAATGGGCCTTTTTTGCCACCAGGTAGGTGCTGACACGGTCTTCCTTGGCGTCTGTCGCTGAGGACTTGGGGACTCCGGACGCATGCAGGGCTCTGGGCTTGGGACTGCCGCCTGGCACCCGAACCGGCCCTTGCCGCTTGAGCCGCCCGCCTGGGCCTGCGCGCCGGCTCTCGTGTGTGCGCCCGGCTGACCCGGCCCGCGGTGCCGCCTCCGGTCTCTGGCTCACCCGAGGGCGGCGGGGCGAGGTGGCGCGTGGGTCTTCCACCCCGTGTGACTCCCACCCCCCGCCGCAGGCACCCGGTGGTGGCTGAGACGGCCCCACCCCGCAGGCTCCGTGCCACGTGTCAGGCGTTCTCCTGGCGGGGTCGTCGGCCAGTGTTGCCTGAGAGAAAGAAAAGGAGGTGGTAGGGGGGGGGCTGGGGCTGCGGCTGCCGGTGAGGCTGAAGCAGGCTCCTCGGATGATGGTCCTCACCGTGCCCCTCCCCTTCGGGGCTTTCTGGCCCCTGGCTCGCTGGATTGACTGATCGATGTGGTGATGTCGCGCTCTCCTGGGCCGGACCTAAGTCGCGCTAGACGAGGGACGGACGTTCCTGGCGAACGGGACCGCTCTTCTCGTTCTGTCCGCGGGCCCCTCGCCTCTCTTTTCACACCCTCCCGGCCTGTCGAGGGGTGTGGGGGAAGGCAGGGGTGGTGGTCTCCGGCCCTGACCCTCGGTCTCCCGCCCCCTGCCTCATGGCGCGGGCGGGTCCGTGGTCCTCGGACGCAGCAGACACTCTCGCTTCGCCTCCTTGGCGTGTGCCTCGCGAGCGGTCCTCCCCGCGTCGTTGGGGGGGGCCGTCCCGCCGCTGCGCTGCGCGCCCCTGCTGGCGCGTGAGCGTGCCTTGCTTGGCCGTCGGTGGTGCCCCTGGAGCGCTCCAGGTTGTCCCTCAGGTGCCCGAGGCCGAGCGGTGGTGTCGTTCCCTTTTCCCAGCGTGCTCCTCGGGTCCCCACCGCGGTGGTGTGTCCCCTGAGTGGCTCTCTTGGGGGGGGGGTCGAGACGGTAAGGGAGGCGTGCCTCTGTTTCCCCCCCTCGGTGGGGGGCCGGGTGCCGCCTCGTCGCGGTCGTCCCCCAACGGCTGTGCTGTTGGGGGGATCGTGTTGGGCCGGGGGGCGGCTGAGGTTGTGCCCCCGGCTGTGGCCGCGAGCGCTCCTGTGGGCCGTGTGCTTACCCATACCGCAGACCCCCCCCACCCCGCCCATTCGTGGACTGGGCGGCTTGTGGAGCGCCTCCGCGGGCCCAAAGGGGAGACGATGGGTGGGGGATGATGCACCCTCGGTGAGAAAGCCTTCTCTAGCGATCCGAGAGGGAGCCTTGGGGTACCGGACCCCCCAGCCGCTGCCCCTCCCAAGCGTGCAGTCGCCATGGTGGCGACTGCCAGAGCACGTGGGCAGAGCCCCTCGCCTTCGCGGGAGGGCTTGCGCCGGCCCCGCGGTGGGGCCGTGCGCCGCTCTTTGCCTACCGCGGCCCGCGCCTCCCCCCTCTGAGTCGGGGGAGGGTCCCGCCAGGCCGGCGTCCGGCGCGGGGCCGCGTGTGCGCGTGTGCGTGCGCGTGCGGTGACCCCCGTGGCGAGCTCAAGGGGGCGGGGACGCCCGGGCGTCCCGACTCCCCTGTCCCGCAGCCACGAGGAGCCCGTCGCGCCTGCCCTCGCCGCGAGTCGCAGCCGGCGGCGGTGTGTGGGCGCGGTGCGGGTCGCCTCGCTCGGGAGCGTTTCCCTGGGGCGCGAGCCCCGGCGGTCGGACTTGGATGAAGGCGGATCTGGCGAGGACGGAGGGGCTGAGTTTGGGTGGACGGGTCCCTCCGTGGCACGCGGGGGAGACCGTCACACGCGGGCCCTGGCGGCGGGGCCGGGTCGTGGGGAGGCTCCAGGGTGGCTGGGGCCGGCCGGCGTCTCAGGCGTCGTGGGACCGCCCTCGTGTGTGTGGCGGTGGGACCCCGCGCTTGTTTTCCTGGTGGCCCGGTCGTGCCTCGGCCCTTCCTTTCCCTGGGCAGCGCCCCGCGCCTCTGCCCCGCGGCCCTCGCCGTGTGTGCGTGCCGCCCCCTCCCCGTCGCCGCCGGCCCTCCCCCGCCCCCACCCCATGACCCCCTTCCCCACACGTCCCCTTCCCCGTCTGGGACCGAGCCGGCCTCGCCCTCGTGAGGGTGTCGCCCCCCCCGGCCGCCTCGGCCGGCGGCGTCCCCGGGTGGAGTGCTCACGGTTCCTGAGGCGGGGAAGTCGGGCGCGGCGGAGGTGTGTGTGGGGTGGGGGCCGCGGGGCGGCCGGTGTGCGCGCGGGAGAGTGTTCTCGCGGGCCGGCCGCGGCTCGTGGGTGTTTGGCGGTGGTGGTCGCGAGCCCCGCGAGCGGGGCCCCTGGGGGGGCCCGTGGAAGGCCAGTCGGCGTCCTGGGTGCCGCGGGACCGCCCCTGCGCTGGAGGCCTCTGGCGGTGAGACCCCGTGTCGTGCCCCGGCGGCCGACTCGCGTCCGGGCCCTTAGGCCCGGCCCCCGGGCCCCCTCGCGGCGGCGCGCGGCCGCCCCCTCCCGCCACGGCTTCTGTGACGTCGCCGCCGCCTCTGTGCGACGGCGGCCGAGCCAGCCGCGCCTCGTCGGCCCTCTCTCCCGTCCGTCCACCCGGCCTCGTCCGTCGCGTCTCTGCCGACCCCCGGGCCGCGTCCCGGTGTGTTTCGCTCCCCGAGCCTGCCGCGGCTCCGCTCCGTGATCCGCCGCCACCGCCGCCCGTCTGCCGACGTCGTTGTG
>NW_027175663.1:50000-52500 GCF_028021215.1 Eschrichtius robustus
GGACCTGGACCTGGACCTGGACCGGGACCGGGACCTGGACCTGGACCTGGACCTGGACCCGGACCCGGACCCGGACCCGGACCCGGACCCGGACCCGGACCCGGACATGGACCTGGACATGGACATGGACATGGACATGGACATGGACATGGACATGGACATGGACCGGGACCTAGACTTGGGCTCCGTCGTCTCCGGGGTCCCCCGGCCGCCGGGTCGACCAGTTCTCCCCGCGGACTTGGACTTCGACTTAGACTTGGACTTCGACTTGGACCTGGACCTGGACATGGACATGGACATGGACATGGACCTGGACCGGGACCGGGACCGGGACCGGGACATGGACCCGGACCCGGACCCGGACCCGGACCCGGACCCGGACCGGGACCTGGACCTGGACCTGGACCTGGACCTGGACATGGACATGGACCTGGACATGGACCCGGACCCGGACCCGGACCCGGACCCGGACCCGGACCGGGACCGGGACCGGGACCTGGACCTGGACCTGGACATGGACATGGACCCGGACCCGGACCCGGACCCGGACCGGGACCTGGACCTGGACCTGGACCTGGACCTGGACCTGGACCTGGACATGGACATGGACCCGGACCCGGACCCGGACCCGGACCCGGACCCGGACCGGGACCGGGACCTGGACCTGGACATGGACCTGGACCGGGACCCGGACCCGGACCCGGACCCGGACCCGGACCCGGACCCGGACCCGGACATGGACCCGGACCCGGACCCGGACCCGGACCCGGACCCGGACCCGGACCGGGACCTGGACCTGGACCTGGACCTGGACCTGGACCGGGACCGGGACCTGGACCTGGACCTGGACCTGGACATGGACCCGGACCCGGACCCGGACCCGGACCCGGACCCGGACCCGGACCCGGACATGGACCTGGACATGGACATGGACATGGACATGGACATGGACATGGACATGGACATGGACCGGGACCTAGACTTGGGCTCCGTCGTCTCCGGGGTCCCCCGGCCGCCGGGTCGACCAGTTCTCCCCGCGGACTTGGACTTCGACTTAGACTTGGACTTCGACTTGGACCTGGACCTGGACATGGACATGGACATGGACATGGACCTGGACCGGGACCGGGACCGGGACCGGGACATGGACCCGGACCCGGACCCGGACCCGGACCCGGACCCGGACCGGGACCTGGACCTGGACCTGGACCTGGACCTGGACATGGACATGGACCTGGACATGGACCCGGACCCGGACCCGGACCCGGACCCGGACCCGGACCGGGACCGGGACCGGGACCTGGACCTGGACCTGGACATGGACATGGACCCGGACCCGGACCCGGACCCGGACCGGGACCTGGACCTGGACCTGGACCTGGACCTGGACCTGGACCTGGACATGGACATGGACCCGGACCCGGACCCGGACCCGGACCCGGACCCGGACCGGGACCGGGACCTGGACCTGGACATGGACCTGGACCGGGACCTGGACCTGGACCTGGACCTGGACCTGGACATGGACATGGACCTGGACCTGGACATGGACATGGACCGGGACCTAGACTTGGGCTCCGTCGTCTCCGGGGTCCCCCGGCCGCCGGGTCGACCAGTTCTCCCCGCGGACCTGGAATTGGACTTAGACTTGGACTTCGACTTGGACCTGGACCTGGACCTGGAACCGGACCGGGACCGGGACCTGGACATGGACATGGACATGGACCTGGACCTGGACCTGGACCTGGACCTGGACCTGGACCTGGAACTGGACCGGGACCGGGACCGGGACCTGGACATGGACCTGGACCTGGACCGGGAACTGGACGTGGACGTGGACCTGGACCTGGACCTGGACCGGGACCGGGACCTGGACTTGGGCTCCGTCGTCTCCGGGGTCCCCCGGCCGCCGGGTCGACCAGTTCTCCCCCCGAGGACTTGGGCTCCGTGGGCCTCAGATACCTATCCTCTACTTGTGTCCTGAACGATCGGTGTGCCGAGTTCGTCTCTTTTTATTAAGATTAAACGTGTAAACGAGAACCACTGAAGTTTAAATAGTACTCTATTTTTATTCTCCTCGCCGGTGGACGGTCCTCCGTTGCGGCGGCAGCGAGGGGAAAACGACAACGAGGACAACAGAAGGAAACTCTAGCTCTCGACGTACTCGTGCCGGCTGAGGCCTCCCTGCTGTCCACCTTCCGTGGAATCGCAGGGACGTTGGAGAAAAATGCTTCCGGGTCCTAGGTCCCAGGTCCTAGGTCCCAGGTCCCAGTTCCCAGGTCCCCAGGTCCCCAGGTCCCCAGGTCCCCAGTGCCCCGTCCGCGGCCGTCACTGAGCGGAGAAATGCGCACCAGGAGGATCGGGTTCGTCTTCGTGTCCCCGCCGCCCTGCTGCTCCCGATTCCGATGCGGCCCGCTCACTCGACTGCCGGTTGTCGGGCGCCACCTGCCGGTCGCTCGTTTTTTAAGAGGTCGACCAGATGGCTGGGCCGGCCTGGGTG
>NW_027175663.1:57500-63959 GCF_028021215.1 Eschrichtius robustus
AATGGAAAAGAAAGAAAACAAGGGACAAGCTAAAAATGGGCACAGACAGTTGGAAAAGGTGTGTGAAGAAAAGTGTCTTTGGAAAGGAATTGGATCCGTGGTCAGGACTGGATAAGATGAGGGTGGATTCAAAGACAGAAATGAGTTTTTGTATCAACATGAAACCAGTGCAAAATTAGAATTTAGTTGTCTCTCTCTGTTAAAAGGACCAGGTTTGGGTTTAGGGTTTGGGTTTTTCTTCTATCGGTCTGCTCTGCCCATCATGAGAGATTAGATTAGATTAGGAAAGGTTTTTTCCTTTATCTTTAAGGAGAGAGAGAAAGAAAGAAAGAGAGAGAGAGAGAGAGAGAGAGAGAGAGAAAGAGAGAGAGAGAGAGAAAGAAAGAGAGAGAGAGAAAGAAAGAAAAGAAAAAGAAAGAAAGAAAGAAAGAAAGAAAGAAAGAAAGAAAGAAAGAAAGAAAGAAAGGAAGGAAGAAAGGCTTATGTCTTTGTCAAAAGTCATCACTTATTTTCTAGGTTGCCTTTATCAGGTCTTGGAGGACTCACATCAACTTAGTCCTCTCGATATTCAAAGAACCAGGTTTGGCTCAGAACTGAAGAAGAAGCTTCTCTCTCTGCCTAGCAAGTCTTTCCTTGGGATGTTGGTGACATGGCTAACGAAGCACTGTTTCACAGTGACCTATCAGATTAAGTGCTTTACAATCTTTTGGATATTTTGGACACATTTGCTCAAAAATTGAAGGACAGATGAAGTCCTTTGGACTTCGAACGCACTTTGAGATAGGATCCAGGAGGAGAGGGCCCTCAAAATAGCTCAAAAATGTGTTCTCTCTCCTGAGAAATGAGAGAGATGAAACTGAGTAAGTTTCTTGGAGAGGTTCGATGACACGGGAAAGTGTTGTCAAAGAGGAAGGAACAACGTGAAGTCTTCTTTGGCTTGTGTCTGTACACCGATGTGTTCTAACTGTTCCAGAAATGATGGGATCTTTCTTCCTGGAAGTCTTCTCTGCCCTGGCATAAAGTGTTGTCTGTTATCGTCAAAATGGAGGCTCACACGAAAGGGGCTGAACCCAGTATCAGGGAGATGTTCTAACCGACTTTCACGCCAAGGCAGTAACAACAGCCTGTGGAAAGATGGTGGGGGTGGCGGGGCACACGTGGATCAGGTCCATTCTGTCCTTTCAACAGCCGGTCGGGGCTATGGCAGACGGGAGACGTTGGCCCAGCCGGTTGCTCCCTGGCCAACCTCCCCCCTCCCCCACACCTTGCATTCCTTCACCCGCCCATGGTGCCTCCAAGATGACTCCAATTGTAAATAGACATTGGCAGGAAGACTTCTACAGTCTACCGGCAACGTCTGACCTGTCATGCTTGTAACCCTGGGGGGGAAAAATCATTTTTCTCTATGGAAAGAAAACCTCCTCTCTCTGGACCCTCTGAACCCCAGCCACTGGATTTCATTCCACTGCCACTTAGTAGGGGTCATCCAAACATCCTTGTATGTTTTCCGTGTGGGTTGAAGTCTTCCCTCGCTGCAAGCCTGATGTCCTCACCGTGGCACAGAGACTGTTAAAAAAACAAAATGTGTTTGCCACTTGGGGTCTACCTTCCACAGCCTCCCGTGTGATCAGATCAAGGCACCCGCTTCTCTGGGCAAATCCTACAATCCTTCACAAAAGCTCTTGTAAACTTTTTGGAACCGTCACTCGTCCAGTCACCCTCAATCATCAGGCAAGGTCGGCAGAACCGATGGAAAAACTGGACTCCAAGAAGAACAAGAATGACTTACATGGGGTTGAATGAACTGATGAATAGGATGACAATGTGTATGACTACTTGTGTAAAATAGGACTGCTTGGGGAAGCGGGGGATAGATAACTTAGGAGGTTGAGATGAACATATACACATTACTGTACATAAAGTAGGTAATCAACAAACACCTCCTACTATATAGCACAGGAAACTCTACTCACTACTTTGTAATAACGTATGAGAGAAAAGAATCTGAAAAAGAATATCTATATAAAGTATTTTGATATATATATATATATATAAAGAGAGAGAGAGAGAGAGAAAAACAGAGAGAGAGAGGGAGAGAGGGAGAGAGGGAGAGATTAGGACTGATTGTTAAATCTTTTGTTTTCCAGATACAAGGAAAAACAAAAACAAACAAACAAAACCCAATTTTCTTCTTTTATTTTTAAAGGGGGACGTCCATTTGGTAACTTATACCTCTGTCAGCAGGATAGAATCACTGATCTTTTTCTCCCTACTTTCCTTAATTCAGAAACTCTCAGGGAGGCTTCTTATTTCCCTGGCAATAGAGTTATTTGCATATGTTACTTGGAGGCCAAAATTATGTTTCCATAAAACGGGGATACACACTTGTGGATATGAAATTCTGGTCTTACTCACTTCCCTTAGGGTGTTGTTCTTAACCTGAAAACTGGACTGCATCCCGAAGTTTTTTGAGTTCCCTCCAATATCTGGCTACGACTCTCTCCATGAACGTTTTGCCATTTTCTCCCACCCTTTTGACTTGGCATCACTGAGAACTAAAACGGCCCTTTGCCTGAAGCCCTGCAAACGGAAGCTAGAGAACTTGACGAAAACCTTAGAGAAACGGCCACAACGGCTCCTATGGAAAAAGTCCTCGTTCCTGTTTCTGTGAGAGCCACTCTGAAATTTGAACCAAACACCCGACGACATCATCAGAGTTATTTCAAACTTCTAAAGTTGCTTCGACCCTGACATCTAGAAATCTCCTTGACTCAGAGACAGACAGACAGACAGACAGACAGACAGACAGACAGACACACACACACACACACACACACACACACACACACACACACACACACACACACACACACGAGTCACCAGCTCAGCTTTAATATGTTCCAAGGAACTTTCAGAGGAGGGAACTGTTGGGCTCCAGAGTAGGCCGCCCCAAAATGTGCCTCCATGCTCTATTGCTTATTTTGAATTCAAGTGACCTAAGAACCGGCCAGCACAAGAGGGACACACTGGCCCTCCTTTCTGTCCTCCTGCGGAGGAAGATCTCAAGTGAAGACGTCTGCTTTCACGCGTGTCCATGATTCTCAAATGGTGTAGTGGGGTTTCCTGGGTTAGGAAAAGGAGGGGACTCCTTTTGCCTGGAAAAAAAGCCTGTTTCTCACACATCCTCCTCCCATCCCTTCCTCTCTCCCTCCTTCCCTCCCTGCAGTTTGGAGGGGGCAGCCTAAGGGTGGGGGAAATTGGGGAAAGAAAAAAGAAAAAGCCATTCATTAAAGAGAAGCTCGAGGCAAAGTCAAACGCTCCGACTTGACCGGAGAGCTTTCTGCATTTGAATGGAGCGATTGAACGAGGCCCTGCCGAATGAATCGTCCGGACCTCCCCTCCCCCGCTCCTGGCAAAGGTCAGTCCAGGGGACTTAGGAAGGAGCGCTGGAGAAGGAACGGGGGTGGGGGTGGGGGTGGGGGCGGGAACAACAGACAATAGCCGCTGCCTGCCTGCCTGCCTGCCCGCCCGCCGGGCTGAGGCCTGAGGGCTGAGGGCCACGCTGGCTCCTGCAACACAATCCCTTCCAGGAAACTGCTGTGATGACTATTTGGCAGTGAATGATCAAATCTGAACTCTCTTGGCCTATTTCTGCAAAAGGCCCGAGTCTCAGCTACGACAGATTCTCTGGATTTCTTGGCACATGGACTGACCCGCACCCTCCCATCCTGTCAGATCCTCCTTTGTACACACACCTCCACTGGAAGGGTTCTTTGGCCTCGTCCAGAAAACGAACAAGCAAGAACAAACACACAAACAGACTGAATTGATGTGTTGGTATTTGTTGGAAAGAAACATGCTCCTCTCACACACCTGAGGGCAGGAAGCGAAGGCAGGTTCTCAGCGGGGGGGGGGGGACGGGGAACCTGAACCGAGGTCGGTCAGCGGTCCCCCCCCAACCTCTCTCCCAGGTCACGTGGGCCTCCCCTCCCCGCCTCTCTCTACGCCCCCCTGCCCTGGTTCTGATATTTCACTTGGGAAACTTCTCTAGGCCGACCGAGATGCCAGCTTGCTGTCCTGCTGCTTCATGTCCATCTCTACCAGCCGTGCCCAAAAGGCACGTGAAATCATGGACAGCAAATAGCGCCCCCAGAGCTGTGTGTGTGTGTGTGTGTGTGTGTGCGTGTGCGTGTGCGTGTGCGTGTGCGTGTGCGCGCGCGCGCCAATTTTCCAGGAAGCGGTGAGGGAGCAAAGGGAGGGCTGGGTGAAGGAATCCTGGGTGCCTGTCATCGCACACCCCGCAGAGCACCATTTATTTCCTTCTCCATGTCTGAAAGACACTTAGTCCTCATTTCAGCAACTTGATGGTGATTCCCCTTCTAAATACGTGACAAAACCTATGAAGTACTGGACTCATTGAATCTGTAACTGCTAACAGGGCCCAAGGAGTTTTCAATCGATGGCAGGAAAAGAAATGATCCTGAACATAAAACTGCCAAGAATTCCTATAGATGGAGTTATCATGGACCGACTTCTGGTGATACGTGCCATGGGGGCTCCCAATTGACAAACCGGAATGGGATAGGTAGACCCAGTCATCCCATGTTTTACCTCAAGCTGGAGAAGCAGAGAATATCATCTAAAAGCCTACCTTCATGGCGTCTCAGTGCTCAGGGCTCTTCCTTCTCGGGGATCTCGTGTTCTGTAGGGATAATTCACGTGCTGGGGCAGTAGGTTCCCAATATCAGCTTGTGAAATGGATTAAATGATGTCTTCCTTTTAAAAAGATAAAGATTATTTGGAAAAGTTATTAATAGTGAACACATGATGTTATCCTCTCTGATCTATAAACTAGAGTTGACCGTTGAACAACCAACATGGAGGGTTACGGGTGCCGAGCCCACGCACTGTGAAAATCCATGGATAACTTCACAGTCAGGGCCCTGTATCTGCGCTTCCACCTCCGGGGACTCAGCAACCACAGATCCTGCAGTGCCATAGTGCACGGCTATGGAAAACATCCACCTATGAGTCACACACACACACGCACACACGCACATGCACAGGTTTCAACTTTGTTGTGTTAATTCTTGTGGCCACTCATCCTTGACATGTGCGTGCATACCTATTTGAACAGTAATGTAACAGGTAACCCCCATCACTTGTGTTCTACTTTTTTACTGACCATTGAAACTTAGTTCCTGATTGACCCTAGGGTTTGTAATTATGTTTACAACTTCATAAAAATAGAAAGTCCCTCACTGATCGACAGCGAGTGTATGAAAGGAAAATTGACCCATTCTGACTCAGGGCAACTTTTCCTGGTTTTGAAAGACACACACCCATTCGGTAGTGCTTACGTATGTCCAAGTACTGATCCACTGAAGTGGGGTTGCTTTCTTTCTTGGTACCAAACTTTGCATTCTCAAAATACTTCACCATCTACCTATTTATGCTGTAGATTGGTAGTAATAGACAATCTCCAAACGTCTGAACCTTGTCTCAATCGTGGGGCTCACACATTCTTTATAGAGTCAGTATATTCCCAGCATTCATTTCTTGATGTGAACTAGGTGAGGAATTTGCCATTGTGACGTTAGAATTGGCACCTCCTTGGTGTGAGGACACCAAGGGATAAGGCACCACTGAAGAATGTCCTTCCTTCACCATGCTGAGACTATTTTATTCAGTGTGAATCCTCTCATGTCCTACAAGTGCTGGCTCCATGGCGAATGGGATTCTCCCATGCATTGCATCGGATTTCTTCTACAGCGGTGATTATGTGGTCTGGCCCAAGACGACGGCCTGCTGTCCTCCTAGTAAAGCTTGTGCTGCCTTCCCTACCGCGTCAGGGATGCATCCCACTCTGAGCTGTCTGTGTGTGCTGAGGCTGGAGCGCCAACTGAAGGTTCTTCCACCGTGGTTCCAGGCTTAGGGTTTCTCCCCACATGATTTTCCTCGGCTTAAAGAGGGTAATTTCTGGCTGAAGGCTCTACCTCACTGATCTCAGACACAGGGTTTCTGCTGTGTGTGACTTCCCTGGTGTTTATAAGGACGAGTGCACTGGGTAATGTCTTACAAGATGTGTCAGGAAAACTACTTTCTCAGGGGAGTCTGCGGTGGGCATTACCTGCCCTTCTCCCCTAGTGGCCAGGCTTCTCTCCACACTGACTCGAATGAGCCTGGAGCCCACCTGGATTCAGGACTCTGGGAAATCCTCTTGCATCCTCCTCATCTCTCCTCCTGCTCCAGCTGTGAAAGCACATCTGATTGGTGCAGCCGATAACTTGTTTCGTGGGAAACATGGACCTGGATTTGGAGCCCTGCGTTGGAACCTGCGTGTGGTCTTCAGGTTCACGTCAGGAGGAGGAGCGAGGCGAACGAACGTTAAAGAGCAGCACCACGGGGAAGGGCGTCCTGAGCACGGGGAAGTACTCCCAGCCCTTCCCCAGAGCAGGA
>NW_027175664.1:0-63000 GCF_028021215.1 Eschrichtius robustus
TTTGGTTTGTCAGTGCCGCTCAGCCTAGGGCAATGAGGCAGATTTGCATGACATGTAGGATATAAGAGAACAGATTTCCTGGAGCTGTTGGAGTGCTGAGGAAACCTAGGTCTCCCAAGGAAGAGTGCAGTGTGTTGCCCTACACTCAGCATACACAGAGCGACTGGGAAAGGTTTCCGGGCCTGGATGTTTCTTAGCAGCCCAGGGGAGCCTGCCGGTACTCGGTGCTCTTGCAGGGAACAGGGTGCCCACGCGAGGTCCTGGTGACCTGAAAAGCTTACTAACGTTAAAAGAAAGCAGACCGAATGTTAAGCCTCAAGGGCTCTGCTCCAAGCTTCCGCTTCGGCAGGCTATTCAAGGCTTTACCTTGAGGAAAGGACTCACGTCAAGTTTCCTTTTAGCTCTAGAGCGTCTCAGGAGGAGCTCTCACCCAGGCTATGTAAGCACCCTGCTGATGTAGAGAACACTCGTTCCCTTCCCAGAGCCCTGCCTACTGTGACTAGAGACCCGTCCTAAAACTCTTATTTAGGTAGTTTCAAGGCAGCGTGAATGGAGCATTCAAAATGGGAAAGCAAGGCCTGTGCCATCAGGTCCCCGTTTCCAGAGAACACGCAGCCTACCTCCTTGTGATTTCTACCATGTAAATATACACTCTAGCTACACACTGGTCCCTTCCCTGAATAAGGTTTTCTTGGCACGGAGTTCTCCGTGTAGCCAACTGCCTCTCCCAGGGAAAGCTCTAGGTACGCTATCGGGACTTAGCTTCTTCTAAAACCCTGCAGTGCAAGAGGAAGAACTGTGCTTTGGTTACAGCAGGAACGCAAGCCGACTTTCTCCTGTAAGTATGGGGTCTTAAGGTATGACTCTGTAGAAGGAATGCGAAGCAGTTTGGGTTTCTCAGTGCCGCTCAGCCTAGGGCAATGAGGCAGATTGGCATGACATGTAGGACGTGAGCGAAGAGATTTCCTGGAACTGTTGGAGTGCTGAGGAAATCCAGCTCTCCCAAGGAAGAGTGCAGTGTGTTGCCCTACACGCAGCATACACAGAGTGAGCGGGAAAGTTTTACGGGCCTGGATGTTTCTTAGCAGCCCAGGGGAGCCTGCCCGTACTCGTTGTTCTTGCCGGGAGTAGGGTGCCCACGGGTGGTCCTCGGTGTCCTGAAAGCGTACTAACCTTAAAAGAAAACAGACCTAAAGCTAATGCCTCAAGGACTCTGCTCCAAGCTTCCGCTTCGGCAGGCTATTCAAGGCTTTACCTTGACGAAAGGACTCACGTCAAGTTTCCTTTTAGCTCTAGAGCGTCTCAGGAGGAGCTCCCACCCAGGCTAGGAAAGAACCCTGTTGATGTAGAGAACACTCGTTCCCTTCCCAGAGCCCTGCCTACAGTGACTAAAGACCCGTCCTAAAACTCTTATTTAGGTAGCTTCAAGGCAGCATGAATGGAGCATTCAAAATGGGAAAGCAAGGCTTGTGCCATCAGGTCGCCGTTTCCAGCGAACATGCAGCCTACCTCCTTCTGATTTCTACCAACTAAATACACACTCTAGGTACACACTGGTCCCTTCCTTGAATAATGTTGGTTTGGCACGGAGTTCTGCGTGTAGCCAACGGCCACCCAGAGGAGCACTCTAGGTACGCTATCGGGGCTTAGCCTCTTGTAAAACCCTGCAGTCTAAGAGAAAGAACTCTGCTTTGGTACCAGCAGGAACGCAAGCCGACTTTCTCCTGTAAGTATGGGGTCTGAAGTTATGACTCTTTAGAAGGAATGCGAAGCAGTTTTGGTTTCTCAGTGCGCTCAGCCTAGGGCAATGAGGCAGATTGGCATGACATGTAGGACGTAAGAGAACAGATTTCCTGGAGCTGTTGGAGTGCTGAGGAAACCTAGGTCTCCCAAGGAAGAGTGCAGTGTGTTGCCCTACACTCAGCATACAGAGAGTGACTGGGAAAGGTTTCCGGGCCTGGATGTTTCTTAGCAGGCCAGGAAGAGCCTGCCAGTACTCGGTGTTCTTGCAGGGAATAGGGTGCCCACGCGAGGTCCTGGTGACCTGAAAAGCTTACTAACGTTAAAAGAAAGCAGACCGAATGTTAAGCCTCCAGGACTCTCCTCCAGGCTTCCGCTTCGGCAGGCTATTCAAGGCTTTACCTTGAGGAAAGGACTCACGTCAAGTTTCCTTTTAGCTCTAGAGCCTCTCAGGAGGAGCTCCCACGCAGGCTATGAAAGCACCCTGTTGATTTAGAGAAAACTCTTTCCCTTCCCAGTCCACTGCCTACAGTGACAAGGGACCCATGCAAAACACTCTTATTTAGGTAGCTTCAAGGCAGCATGAATGGAGCGTTCAATATGGAAGAGCAAGTCTTGTGCCATACATTCCCCGTTTCCAGTGAAAACGCAGCCTACCTCCTTGTGATTTCTACCAAGTAAATATACACTGCTGCTACACACTGGTCCCTTCCTTGAATAAAGTTGGTTTGGCACGGAGTTCTGCATGTAGCCAACGGCCTCCCCAAAGGAGCGCTTTGGGACGCTATCGGGGCTTAGCCTCTTCTAAAACCCTGCAGTGTAAGAGGAAGAACTGGGCTTTGGCAAAAGCAGGAACGCAAGCCGACTTTCTCCTGTAAGTATGGCGACTTAAGGTCTGACTCTGTAGAAGGAATGCGAAGCAGTTTTGGTTTGTCAGTGCCGCTCAGCCTAGGGCAATGAGGCAGATTTGCATGACATGTAGGATATAAGAGAACAGATTTCCTGGAGCTGTTGGAGTGCTGAGGAAACCTAGGTCTCCCAAGGAAGAGTGCAGTGTGTTGCCCTACACTCAGCATACACAGAGCGACTGGGAAAGGTTTCCGGGCCTGGATGTTTCTTAGCAGCCCAGGGGAGCCTGCCGGTACTCGGTGCTCTTGCAGGGAACATGGTGCCCACGCGAGGTCCTGGTGACCTGAAAAGCTTACTAACGTTAAAAGAAAGCAGACCGAATGTTAAGCCTCAAGGGCTCTGCTCCAAGCTTCCGCTTCGGCAGGCTATTCAAGGCTTTACCTTGAGGAAAGGACTCACGTCAAGTTTCCTTTTAGCTCTAGAGCGTCTCAGGAGGAGCTCTCACCCAGGCTATGTAAGCACCCTGCTGATGTAGAGAACACTCGTTCCCTTCCCAGAGCCCTGCCTACTGTGACTAGAGACCCGTCCTAAAACTCTTATTTAGGTAGTTTCAAGGCAGCGTGAATGGAGCATTCAAAATGGGAAAGCAAGGCCTGTGCCATCAGGTGCCCGTTTCCAGAGAACACGCAGCCTACCTCCTTGTGATTTCTACCATGTAAATATACACTCTAGCTACACACTGGTCCCTTCCCTGAATAAGGTTTTCTTGGCACGGAGTTCTCCGTGTAGCCAACTGCCTCTCCCAGGGAAAGCTCTAGGTACGCTATCGGGACTTAGCTTCTTCTAAAACCCTGCAGTGCAAGAGGAAGAACTGTGCTTTGGTTACAGCAGGAACGCAAGCCGACTTTCTCCTGTAAGTATGGGGTCTTAAGGTATGACTCTGTAGAAGGAATGCGAAGCAGTTTGGGTTTCTCAGTGCCGCTCAGCCTAGGGCAATGAGGCAGATTGGCATGACATGTAGGACGTGAGCGAAGAGATTTCCTGGAACTGTTGGAGTGCTGAGGAAATCCAGCTCTCCCAAGGAAGAGTGCAGTGTGTTGCCCTACACGCAGCATACACAGAGTGAGCGGGAAAGTTTTACGGGCCTGGATGTTTCTTAGCAGCCCAGGGGAGCCTGCCCGTACTCGTTGTTCTTGCCGGGAGTAGGGTGCCCACGGGTGGTCCTCGGTGTCCTGAAAGCGTACTAACCTTAAAAGAAAACAGACCTAAAGCTAATGCCTCAAGGACTCTGCTCCAAGCTTCCGCTTCGGCAGGCTATTCAAGGCTTTACCTTGACGAAAGGACTCACGTCAAGTTTCCTTTTAGCTCTAGAGCGTCTCAGGAGGAGCTCCCACCCAGGCTAGGAAAGAACCCTGTTGATGTAGAGAACACTCGTTCCCTTCCCAGAGCCCTGCCTACAGTGACTAAAGACCCGTCCTAAAACTCTTATTTAGGTAGCTTCAAGGCAGCATGAATGGAGCATTCAAAATGGGAATGCAAGGCTTGTGCCATCAGGTCGCCGTTTCCAGCGAACATGCAGCCTACCTCCTTCTGATTTCTACCAACTAAATACACACTCTAGGTACACACTGGTCCCTTCCTTGAATAATGTTGGTTTGGCACGGAGTTCTGCGTGTAGCCAACGGCCACCCCAGAGGAGCACTCTAGGTACGCTATCGGGGCTTAGCCTCTTGTAAAACCCTGCAGTCTAAGAGAAAGAACTCTGCTTTGGTACCAGCAGGAACGCAAGCCGACTTTCTCCTGTAAGTATGGGGTCTGAAGTTATGACTCTTTAGAAGGAATGCGAAGCAGTTTTGGTTTCTCAGTGCGCTCAGCCTAGGGCAATGAGGCAGATTGGCATGACATGTAGGACGTAAGAGAACAGATTTCCTGGAGCTGTTGGAGTGCTGAGGAAACCTAGGTCTCCCAAGGAAGAGTGCAGTGTGTTGCCCTACACTCAGCATACAGAGAGTGACTGGGAAAGGTTTCCGGGCCTGGATGTTTCTTAGCAGGCCAGGAGAGCCTGCCAGTACTCGGTGTTCTTGCAGGGAATAGGGTGCCCACGCGAGGTCCTGGTGACCTGAAAAGCTTACTAACGTTAAAAGAAAGCAGACCGAATGTTAAGCCTCCAGGACTCTCCTCCAGGCTTCCGCTTCGGCAGGCTATTCAAGGCTTTACCTTGAGGAAAGGACTCACGTCAAGTTTCCTTTTAGCTCTAGAGCCTCTCAGGAGGAGCTCCCACGCAGGCTATGAAAGCACCCTGTTGATTTAGAGAAAACTCTTTCCCTTCCCAGTCCACTGCCTACAGTGACAAGGGACCCATGCAAAACACTCTTATTTAGGTAGCTTCAAGGCAGCATGAATGGAGCGTTCAATATGGAAAAGCAAGTCTTGTGCCATACATTCCCCGTTTCCAGTGAAAACGCAGCCTACCTCCTTGTGATTTCTACCAAGTAAATATACACTGCTGCTACACACTGGTCCCTTCCTTGAATAAAGTTGGTTTGGCACGGAGTTCTGCATGTAGCCAACGGCCTCCCCAAAGGAGCGCTTTGGGACGCTATCGGGGCTTAGCCTCTTCTAAAACCCTGCAGTGTAAGAGGAAGAACTGGGCTTTGGCAAAAGCAGGAACGCAAGCCGACTTTCTCCTGTAAGTATGGCGACTTAAGGTCTGACTCTGTAGAAGGAATGCGAAGCAGTTTTGGTTTGTCAGTGCCGCTCAGCCTAGGGCAATGAGGCAGATTTGCATGACATGTAGGATATAAGAGAACAGATTTCCTGGAGCTGTTGGAGTGCTGAGGAAACCTAGGTCTCCCAAGGAAGAGTGCAGTGTGTTGCCCTACACTCAGCATACACAGAGCGACTGGGAAAGGTTTCCGGGCCTGGATGTTTCTTAGCAGCCCAGGGGAGCCTGCCGGTACTCGGTGCTCTTGCAGGGAACAGGGTGCCCACGCGAGGTCCTGGTGACCTGAAAAGCTTACTAACGTTAAAAGAAAGCAGACCGAATGTTAAGCCTCAAGGGCTCTGCTCCAAGCTTCCGCTTCGGCAGGCTATTCAAGGCTTTACCTTGAGGAAAGGACTCACGTCAAGTTTCCTTTTAGCTCTAGAGCGTCTCAGGAGGAGCTCTCACCCAGGCTATGTAAGCACCCTGCTGATGTAGAGAACACTCGTTCCCTTCCCAGAGCCCTGCCTACTGTGACTAGAGACCCGTCCTAAAACTCTTATTTAGGTAGTTTCAAGGCAGCGTGAATGGAGCATTCAAAATGGGAAAGCAAGGCCTGTGCCATCAGGTCCCCGTTTCCAGAGAACACGCAGCCTACCTCCTTGTGATTTCTACCATGTAAATATACACTCTAGCTACACACTGGTCCCTTCCCTGAATAAGGTTTTCTTGGCACGGAGTTCTCCGTGTAGCCAACTGCCTCTCCCAGGGAAAGCTCTAGGTACGCTATCGGGACTTAGCTTCTTCTAAAACCCTGCAGTGCAAGAGGAAGAACTGTGCTTTGGTTACAGCAGGAACGCAAGCCGACTTTCTCCTGTAAGTATGGGGTCTTAAGGTATGACTCTGTAGAAGGAATGCGAAGCAGTTTGGGTTTCTCAGTGCCGCTCAGCCTAGGGCAATGAGGCAGATTGGCATGACATGTAGGACGTGAGCGAAGAGATTTCCTGGAACTGTTGGAGTGCTGAGGAAATCCAGCTCTCCCAAGGAAGAGTGCAGTGTGTTGCCCTACACGCAGCATACACAGAGTGAGCGGGAAAGTTTTACGGGCCTGGATGTTTCTTAGCAGCCCAGGGGAGCCTGCCCGTACTCGTTGTTCTTGCCGGGAATAGGGTGCCCACGGGTGGTCCTCGGTGTCCTGAAAGCGTACTAACCTTAAAAGAAAACAGACCTAAAGCTAATGCCTCAAGGACTCTGCTCCAAGCTTCCGCTTCGGCAGGCTATTCAAGGCTTTACCTTGACGAAAGGACTCACGTCAAGTTTCCTTTTAGCTCTAGAGCGTCTCAGGAGGAGCTCCCACCCAGGCTATGAAAGAACCCTGTTGATGTAGAGAACACTCGTTCCCTTCCCAGAGCCCTGCCTACAGTGACTAAAGACCCGTCCTAAAACTCTTATTTAGGTAGCTTCAAGGCAGCATGAATGGAGCATTCAAAATGGGAAAGCAAGGCTTGTGCCATCAGGTCGCCGTTTCCAGCGAACATGCAGCCTACCTCCTTCTGATTTCTACCAACTAAATACACACTCTAGGTACACACTGGTCCCTTGCTTGAATAATGTTGGTTTGGCACGGAGTTCTGCGTGTAGCCAACGGCCACCCCAGAGGAGCACTCTAGGTACGCTATCGGGGCTTAGCCTCTTGTAAAACCCTGCAGTCTAAGAGAAAGAACTCTGCTTTGGTACCAGCAGGAACGCAAGCCGACTTTCTCCTGTAAGTATGGGGTCTGAAGTTATGACTCTTTAGAAGGAATGCGAAGCAGTTTTGGTTTCTCAGTGCGCTCAGCCTAGGGCAATGAGGCAGATTGGCATGACATGTAGGACGTAAGAGAACAGATTTCCTGGAGCTGTTGGAGTGCTGAGGAAACCTAGGTCTCCCAAGGAAGAGTGCAGTGTGTTGCCCTACACTCAGCATACACAGAGCGACTGGGAAAGGTTTCCGGGCCTGGATGTTTCTTAGCAGGCCAGGAGAGCCTGCCAGTACTCGGTGTTCTTGCAGGGAATAGGGTGCCCACGCGAGGTCCTGGTGACCTGAAAAGCTTACTAACGTTAAAAGAAAGCAGACCGAATGTTAAGCCTCCAGGACTCTCCTCCAGGCTTCCGCTTCGGCAGGCTATTCAAGGCTTTACCTTGAGGAAAGGACTCACGTCAAGTTTCCTTTTAGCTCTAGAGCCTCTCAGGAGGAGCTCCCACGCAGGCTATGAAAGCACCCTGTTGATTTAGAGAAAACTCTTTCCCTTCCCAGTCCACTGCCTACAGTGACAAGGGACCCATGCAAAACACTCTTATTTAGGTAGCTTCAAGGCAGCATGAATGGAGCGTTCAATATGGAAAAGCAAGTCTTGTGCCATACATTCCCCGTTTCCAGTGAAAACGCAGCCTACCTCCTTGTGATTTCTACCAAGTAAATATACACTGCTGCTACACACTGGTCCCTTCCTTGAATAAAGTTGGTTTGGCACGGAGTTCTGCATGTAGCCAACGGCCTCCCCAAAGGAGCGCTTTGGGACGCTATCGGGGCTTAGCCTCTTCTAAAACCCTGCAGTGTAAGAGGAAGAACTGGGCTTTGGCAAAAGCAGGAACGCAAGCCGACTTTCTCCTGTAAGTATGGCGACTTAAGGTCTGACTCTGTAGAAGGAATGCGAAGCAGTTTTGGTTTGTCAGTGCCGCTCAGCCTAGGGCAATGAGGCAGATTTGCATGACATGTAGGATATAAGAGAACAGATTTCCTGGAGCTGTTGGAGTGCTGAGGAAACCTAGGTCTCCCAAGGAAGAGTGCAGTGTGTTGCCCTACACTCAGCATACACAGAGCGACTGGGAAAGGTTTCCGGGCCTGGATGTTTCTTAGCAGCCCAGGGGAGCCTGCCGGTACTCGGTGCTCTTGCAGGGAACAGGGTGCCCACGCGAGGTCCTGGTGACCTGAAAAGCTTACTAACGTTAAAAGAAAGCAGACCGAATGTTAAGCCTCAAGGGCTCTGCTCCAAGCTTCCGCTTCGGCAGGCTATTCAAGGCTTTACCTTGAGGAAAGGACTCACGTCAAGTTTCCTTTTAGCTCTAGAGCGTCTCAGGAGGAGCTCTCACCCAGGCTATGTAAGCACCCTGCTGATGTAGAGAACACTCGTTCCCTTCCCAGAGCCCTGCCTACTGTGACTAGAGACCCGTCCTAAAACTCTTATTTAGGTAGTTTCAAGGCAGCATGAATGGAGCATTCAAAATGGGAAAGCAAGGCCTGTGCCATCAGGTCCCCGTTTCCAGAGAACACGCAGCCTACCTCCTTGTGATTTCTACCATGTAAATATACACTCTAGCTACACACTGGTCCCTTCCCTGAATAAGGTTTTCTTGGCACGGAGTTCTCCGTGTAGCCAACTGCCTCTCCCAGGGAAAGCTCTAGGTACGCTATCGGGACTTAGCTTCTTCTAAAACCCTGCAGTGCAAGAGGAAGAACTGTGCTTTGGTTACAGCAGGAACGCAAGCCGACTTTCTCCTGTAAGTATGGGGTCTTAAGGTATGACTCTGTAGAAGGAATGCGAAGCAGTTTGGGTTTCTCAGTGCCGCTCAGCCTAGGGCAATGAGGCAGATTGGCATGACATGTAGGACGTGAGCGAAGAGATTTCCTGGAACTGTTGGAGTGCTGAGGAAATCCAGCTCTCCCAAGGAAGAGTGCAGTGTGTTGCCCTACACGCAGCATACACAGAGTGAGCGGGAAAGTTTTACGGGCCTGGATGTTTCTTAGCAGCCCAGGGGAGCCTGCCCGTACTCGTTGTTCTTGCCGGGAGTAGGGTGCCCACGGGTGGTCCTCGGTGTCCTGAAAGCGTACTAACCTTAAAAGAAAACAGACCTAAAGCTAATGCCTCAAGGACTCTGCTCCAAGCTTCCGCTTCGGCAGGCTATTCAAGGCTTTACCTTGACGAAAGGACTCACGTCAAGTTTCCTTTTAGCTCTAGAGCGTCTCAGGAGGAGCTCCCACCCAGGCTATGAAAGAACCCTGTTGATGTAGAGAACACTCGTTCCCTTCCCAGAGCCCTGCCTACAGTGACTAAAGACCCGTCCTAAAACTCTTATTTAGGTAGCTTCAAGGCAGCATGAATGGAGCATTCAAAATGGGAAAGCAAGGCTTGTGCCATCAGGTCGCCGTTTCCAGCGAACATGCAGCCTACCTCCTTCTGATTTCTACCAACTAAATACACACTCTAGGTACACACTGGTCCCTTCCTTGAATAATGTTGGTTTGGCACGGAGTTCTGCGTGTAGCCAACGGCCACCCCAGAGGAGCACTCTAGGTACGCTATCGGGGCTTAGCCTCTTGTAAAACCCTGCAGTCTAAGAGAAAGAACTCTGCTTTGGTACCAGCAGGAACGCAAGCCGACTTTCTCCTGTAAGTATGGGGTCTGAAGTTATGACTCTTTAGAAGGAATGCGAAGCAGTTTTGGTTTCTCAGTGCGCTCAGCCTAGGGCAATGAGGCAGATTGGCATGACATGTAGGACGTAAGAGAACAGATTTCCTGGAGCTGTTGGAGTGCTGAGGAAACCTAGGTCTCCCAAGGAAGAGTGCAGTGTGTTGCCCTACACTCAGCATACAGAGAGTGACTGGGAAAGGTTTCCGGGCCTGGATGTTTCTTAGCAGGCCAGGAGAGCCTGCCAGTACTCGGTGTTCTTGCAGGGAATAGGGTGCCCACGCGAGGTCCTGGTGACCTGAAAAGCTTACTAACGTTAAAAGAAAGCAGACCGAATGTTAAGCCTCCAGGACTCTCCTCCAGGCTTCCGCTTCGGCAGGCTATTCAAGGCTTTACCTTGAGGAAAGGACTCACGTCAAGTTTCCTTTTAGCTCTAGAGCCTCTCAGGAGGAGCTCCCACGCAGGCTATGAAAGCACCCTGTTGATTTAGAGAAAACTCTTTCCCTTCCCAGTCCACTGCCTACAGTGACAAGGGACCCATGCAAAACACTCTTATTTAGGTAGCTTCAAGGCAGCATGAATGGAGCGTTCAATATGGAAGAGCAAGTCTTGTGCCATACATTCCCCGTTTCCAGTGAAAACGCAGCCTACCTCCTTGTGATTTCTACCAAGTAAATATACACTGCTGCTACACACTGGTCCCTTCCTTGAATAAAGTTGGTTTGGCACGGAGTTCTGCATGTAGCCAACGGCCTCCCCAAAGGAGCGCTTTGGGACGCTATCGGGGCTTAGCCTCTTCTAAAACCCTGCAGTGTAAGAGGAAGAACTGGGCTTTGGCAAAAGCAGGAACGCAAGCCGACTTTCTCCTGTAAGTATGGCGACTTAAGGTCTGACTCTGTAGAAGGAATGCGAAGCAGTTTTGGTTTGTCAGTGCCGCTCAGCCTAGGGCAATGAGGCAGATTTGCATGACATGTAGGATATAAGAGAACAGATTTCCTGGAGCTGTTGGAGTGCTGAGGAAACCTAGGTCTCCCAAGGAAGAGTGCAGTGTGTTGCCCTACACTCAGCATACACAGAGCGACTGGGAAAGGTTTCCGGGCCTGGATGTTTCTTAGCAGCCCAGGGGAGCCTGCCGGTACTCGGTGCTCTTGCAGGGAACAGGGTGCCCACGCGAGGTCCTGGTGACCTGAAAAGCTTACTAACGTTAAAAGAAAGCAGACCGAATGTTAAGCCTCAAGGGCTCTGCTCCAAGCTTCCGCTTCGGCAGGCTATTCAAGGCTTTACCTTGAGGAAAGGACTCACGTCAAGTTTCCTTTTAGCTCTAGAGCGTCTCAGGAGGAGCTCTCACCCAGGCTATGTAAGCACCCTGCTGATGTAGAGAACACTCGTTCCCTTCCCAGAGCCCTGCCTACTGTGACTAGAGACCCGTCCTAAAACTCTTATTTAGGTAGTTTCAAGGCAGCGTGAATGGAGCATTCAAAATGGGAAAGCAAGGCCTGTGCCATCAGGTCCCCGTTTCCAGAGAACACGCAGCCTACCTCCTTGTGATTTCTACCATGTAAATATACACTCTAGCTACACACTGGTCCCTTCCCTGAATAAGGTTTTCTTGGCACGGAGTTCTCCGTGTAGCCAACTGCCTCTCCCAGGGAAAGCTCTAGGTACGCTATCGGGACTTAGCTTCTTCTAAAACCCTGCAGTGCAAGAGGAAGAACTGTGCTTTGGTTACAGCAGGAACGCAAGCCGACTTTCTCCTGTAAGTATGGGGTCTTAAGGTATGACTCTGTAGAAGGAATGCGAAGCAGTTTGGGTTTCTCAGTGCCGCTCAGCCTAGGGCAATGAGGCAGATTGGCATGACATGTAGGACGTGAGCGAAGAGATTTCCTGGAACTGTTGGAGTGCTGAGGAAATCCAGCTCTCCCAAGGAAGAGTGCAGTGTGTTGCCCTACACGCAGCATACACAGAGTGAGCGGGAAAGTTTTACGGGCCTGGATGTTTCTTAGCAGCCCAGGGGAGCCTGCCCGTACTCGTTGTTCTTGCCGGGAGTAGGGTGCCCACGGGTGGTCCTCGGTGTCCTGAAAGCGTACTAACCTTAAAAGAAAACAGACCTAAAGCTAATGCCTCAAGGACTCTGCTCCAAGCTTCCGCTTCGGCAGGCTATTCAAGGCTTTACCTTGACGAAAGGACTCACGTCAAGTTTCCTTTTAGCTCTAGAGCGTCTCAGGAGGAGCTCCCACCCAGGCTAGGAAAGAACCCTGTTGATGTAGAGAACACTCGTTCCCTTCCCAGAGCCCTGCCTACAGTGACTAAAGACCCGTCCTAAAACTCTTATTTAGGTAGCTTCAAGGCAGCATGAATGGAGCATTCAAAATGGGAAAGCAAGGCTTGTGCCATCAGGTCGCCGTTTCCAGCGAACATGCAGCCTACCTCCTTCTGATTTCTACCAACTAAATACACACTCTAGGTACACACTGGTCCCTTCCTTGAATAATGTTGGTTTGGCACGGAGTTCTGCGTGTAGCCAACGGCCACCCCAGAGGAGCACTCTAGGTACGCTATCGGGGCTTAGCCTCTTGTAAAACCCTGCAGTCTAAGAGAAAGAACTCTGCTTTGGTACCAGCAGGAACGCAAGCCGACTTTCTCCTGTAAGTATGGGGTCTGAAGTTATGACTCTTTAGAAGGAATGCGAAGCAGTTTTGGTTTCTCAGTGCGCTCAGCCTAGGGCAATGAGGCAGATTGGCATGACATGTAGGACGTAAGAGAACAGATTTCCTGGAGCTGTTGGAGTGCTGAGGAAACCTAGGTCTCCCAAGGAAGAGTGCAGTGTGTTGCCCTACACTCAGCATACAGAGAGTGACTGGGAAAGGTTTCCGGGCCTGGATGTTTCTTAGCAGGCCAGGAGAGCCTGCCAGTACTCGGTGTTCTTGCAGGGAATAGGGTGCCCACGCGAGGTCCTGGTGACCTGAAAAGCTTACTAACGTTAAAAGAAAGCAGACCGAATGTTAAGCCTCCAGGACTCTCCTCCAGGCTTCCGCTTCGGCAGGCTATTCAAGGCTTTACCTTGAGGAAAGGACTCACGTCAAGTTTCCTTTTAGCTCTAGAGCCTCTCAGGAGGAGCTCCCACGCAGGCTATGAAAGCACCCTGTTGATTTAGAGAAAACTCTTTCCCTTCCCAGTCCACTGCCTACAGTGACAAGGGACCCATGCAAAACACTCTTATTTAGGTAGCTTCAAGGCAGCATGAATGGAGCGTTCAATATGGAAGAGCAAGTCTTGTGCCATACATTCCCCGTTTCCAGTGAAAACGCAGCCTACCTCCTTGTGATTTCTACCAAGTAAATATACACTGCTGCTACACACTGGTCCCTTCCTTGAATAAAGTTGGTTTGGCACGGAGTTCTGCATGTAGCCAACGGCCTCCCCAAAGGAGCGCTTTGGGACGCTATCGGGGCTTAGCCTCTTCTAAAACCCTGCAGTGTAAGAGGAAGAACTGGGCTTTGGCAAAAGCAGGAACGCAAGCCGACTTTCTCCTGTAAGTATGGCGACTTAAGGTCTGACTCTGTAGAAGGAATGCGAAGCAGTTTTGGTTTGTCAGTGCCGCTCAGCCTAGGGCAATGAGGCAGATTTGCATGACATGTAGGATATAAGAGAACAGATTTCCTGGAGCTGTTGGAGTGCTGAGGAAACCTAGGTCTCCCAAGGAAGAGTGCAGTGTGTTGCCCTACACTCAGCATACACAGAGCGACTGGGAAAGGTTTCCGGGCCTGGATGTTTCTTAGCAGCCCAGGGGAGCCTGCCGGTACTCGGTGCTCTTGCAGGGAACAGGGTGCCCACGCGAGGTCCTGGTGACCTGAAAAGCTTACTAACGTTAAAAGAAAGCAGACCGAATGTTAAGCCTCAAGGGCTCTGCTCCAAGCTTCCGCTTCGGCAGGCTATTCAAGGCTTTACCTTGAGGAAAGGACTCACGTCAAGTTTCCTTTTAGCTCTAGAGCGTCTCAGGAGGAGCTCTCACCCAGGCTATGTAAGCACCCTGCTGATGTAGAGAACACTCGTTCCCTTCCCAGAGCCCTGCCTACTGTGACTAGAGACCCGTCCTAAAACTCTTATTTAGGTAGTTTCAAGGCAGCGTGAATGGAGCATTCAAAATGGGAAAGCAAGGCCTGTGCCATCAGGTGCCCGTTTCCAGAGAACACGCAGCCTACCTCCTTGTGATTTCTACCATGTAAATATACACTCTAGCTACACACTGGTCCCTTCCCTGAATAAGGTTTTCTTGGCACGGAGTTCTCCGTGTAGCCAACTGCCTCTCCCAGGGAAAGCTCTAGGTACGCTATCGGGACTTAGCTTCTTCTAAAACCCTGCAGTGCAAGAGGAAGAACTGTGCTTTGGTTACAGCAGGAACGCAAGCCGACTTTCTCCTGTAAGTATGGGGTCTTAAGGTATGACTCTGTAGAAGGAATGCGAAGCAGTTTGGGTTTCTCAGTGCCGCTCAGCCTAGGGCAATGAGGCAGATTGGCATGACATGTAGGACGTGAGCGAAGAGATTTCCTGGAACTGTTGGAGTGCTGAGGAAATCCAGCTCTCCCAAGGAAGAGTGCAGTGTGTTGCCCTACACGCAGCATACACAGAGTGAGCGGGAAAGTTTTACGGGCCTGGATGTTTCTTAGCAGCCCAGGGGAGCCTGCCCGTACTCGTTGTTCTTGCCGGGAGTAGGGTGCCCACGGGTGGTCCTCGGTGTCCTGAAAGCGTACTAACCTTAAAAGAAAACAGACCTAAAGCTAATGCCTCAAGGACTCTGCTCCAAGCTTCCGCTTCGGCAGGCTATTCAAGGCTTTACCTTGACGAAAGGACTCACGTCAAGTTTCCTTTTAGCTCTAGAGCGTCTCAGGAGGAGCTCCCACCCAGGCTAGGAAAGAACCCTGTTGATGTAGAGAACACTCGTTCCCTTCCCAGAGCCCTGCCTACAGTGACTAAAGACCCGTCCTAAAACTCTTATTTAGGTAGCTTCAAGGCAGCATGAATGGAGCATTCAAAATGGGAAAGCAAGGCTTGTGCCATCAGGTCGCCGTTTCCAGCGAACATGCAGCCTACCTCCTTCTGATTTCTACCAACTAAATACACACTCTAGGTACACACTGGTCCCTTCCTTGAATAATGTTGGTTTGGCACGGAGTTCTGCGTGTAGCCAACGGCCACCCCTGAGGAGCACTCTAGGTACGCTATCGGGGCTTAGCCTCTTGTAAAACCCTGCAGTCTAAGAGAAAGAACTCTGCTTTGGTACCAGCAGGAACGCAAGCCGACTTTCTCCTGTAAGTATGGGGTCTGAAGTTATGACTCTTTAGAAGGAATGCGAAGCAGTTTTGGTTTCTCAGTGCGCTCAGCCTAGGGCAATGAGGCAGATTGGCATGACATGTAGGACGTAAGAGAACAGATTTCCTGGAGCTGTTGGAGTGCTGAGGAAACCTAGGTCTCCCAAGGAAGAGTGCAGTGTGTTGCCCTACACTCAGCATACAGAGAGTGACTGGGAAAGGTTTCCGGGCCTGGATGTTTCTTAGCAGGCCAGGAGAGCCTGCCAGTACTCGGTGTTCTTGCAGGGAATAGGGTGCCCACGCGAGGTCCTGGTGACCTGAAAAGCTTACTAACGTTAAAAGAAAGCAGACCGAATGTTAAGCCTCCAGGACTCTCCTCCAGGCTTCCGCTTCGGCAGGCTATTCAAGGCTTTACCTTGAGGAAAGGACTCACGTCAAGTTTCCTTTTAGCTCTAGAGACTCTCAGGAGGAGCTCCCACGCAGGCTATGAAAGCACCCTGTTGATTTAGAGAAAACTCTTTCCCTTCCCAGTCCACTGCCTACAGTGACAAGGGACCCATGCAAAACACTCTTATTTAGGTAGCTTCAAGGCAGCATGAATGGAGCGTTCAATATGGAAAAGCAAGTCTTGTGCCATACATTCCCGTTTCCAGTGAAAACGCAGCCTACCTCCTTGTGATTTCTACCAAGTAAATATACACTGCTGCTACACACTGGTCCCTTCCTTGAATAAAGTTGGTTTGGCACGGAGTTCTGCATGTAGCCAACGGCCTCCCCAAAGGAGCGCTTTGGGACGCTATCGGGGCTTAGCCTCTTCTAAAACCCTGCAGTGTAAGAGGAAGAACTGGGCTTTGGCAAAAGCAGGAACGCAAGCCGACTTTCTCCTGTAAGTATGGCGACTTAAGGTCTGACTCTGTAGAAGGAATGCGAAGCAGTTTTGGTTTGTCAGTGCCGCTCAGCCTAGGGCAATGAGGCAGATTTGCATGACATGTAGGATATAAGAGAACAGATTTCCTGGAGCTGTTGGAGTGCTGAGGAAACCTAGGTCTCCCAAGGAAGAGTGCAGTGTGTTGCCCTACACTCAGCATACACAGAGCGACTGGGAAAGGTTTCCGGGCCTGGATGTTTCTTAGCAGCCCAGGGGAGCCTGCCGGTACTCGGTGCTCTTGCAGGGAACAGGGTGCCCACGCGAGGTCCTGGTGACCTGAAAAGCTTACTAACGTTAAAAGAAAGCAGACCGAATGTTAAGCCTCAAGGGCTCTGCTCCAAGCTTCCGCTTCGGCAGGCTATTCAAGGCTTTACCTTGAGGAAAGGACTCACGTCAAGTTTCCTTTTAGCTCTAGAGCGTCTCAGGAGGAGCTCTCACCCAGGCTATGTAAGCACCCTGCTGATGTAGAGAACACTCGTTCCCTTCCCAGAGCCCTGCCTACTGTGACTAGAGACCCGTCCTAAAACTCTTATTTAGGTAGTTTCAAGGCAGCGTGAATGGAGCATTCAAAATGGGAAAGCAAGGCCTGTGCCATCAGGTGCCCGTTTCCAGAGAACACGCAGCCTACCTCCTTGTGATTTCTACCATGTAAATATACACTCTAGCTACACACTGGTCCCTTCCCTGAATAAGGTTTTCTTGGCACGGAGTTCTCCGTGTAGCCAACTGCCTCTCCCAGGGAAAGCTCTAGGTACGCTATCGGGACTTAGCTTCTTCTAAAACCCTGCAGTGCAAGAGGAAGAACTGTGCTTTGGTTACAGCAGGAACGCAAGCCGACTTTCTCCTGTAAGTATGGGGTCTTAAGGTATGACTCTGTAGAAGGAATGCGAAGCAGTTTGGGTTTCTCAGTGCCGCTCAGCCTAGGGCAATGAGGCAGATTGGCATGACATGTAGGACGTGAGCGAAGAGATTTCCTGGAACTGTTGGAGTGCTGAGGAAATCCAGCTCTCCCAAGGAAGAGTGCAGTGTGTTGCCCTACACGCAGCATACACAGAGTGAGCGGGAAAGTTTTACGGGCCTGGATGTTTCTTAGCAGCCCAGGGGAGCCTGCCCGTACTCGTTGTTCTTGCCGGGAATAGGGTGCCCACGGGTGGTCCTCGGTGTCCTGAAAGCGTACTAACCTTAAAAGAAAACAGACCTAAAGCTAATGCCTCAAGGACTCTGCTCCAAGCTTCCGCTTCGGCAGGCTATTCAAGGCTTTACCTTGACGAAAGGACTCACGTCAAGTTTCCTTTTAGCTCTAGAGCGTCTCAGGAGGAGCTCCCACCCAGGCTATGAAAGAACCCTGTTGATGTAGAGAACACTCGTTCCCTTCCCAGAGCCCTGCCTACAGTGACTAAAGACCCGTCCTAAAACTCTTATTTAGGTAGCTTCAAGGCAGCATGAATGGAGCATTCAAAATGGGAAAGCAAGGCTTGTGCCATCAGGTCGCCGTTTCCAGCGAACATGCAGCCTACCTCCTTCTGATTTCTACCAACTAAATACACACTCTAGGTACACACTGGTCCCTTCCTTGAATAATGTTGGTTTGGCACGGAGTTCTGCGTGTAGCCAACGGCCACCCCAGAGGAGCACTCTAGGTACGCTATCGGGGCTTAGCCTCTTGTAAAACCCTGCAGTCTAAGAGAAAGAACTCTGCTTTGGTACCAGCAGGAACGCAAGCCGACTTTCTCCTGTAAGTATGGGGTCTGAAGTTATGACTCTTTAGAAGGAATGCGAAGCAGTTTTGGTTTCTCAGTGCGCTCAGCCTAGGGCAATGAGGCAGATTGGCATGACATGTAGGACGTAAGAGAACAGATTTCCTGGAGCTGTTGGAGTGCTGAGGAAACCTAGGTCTCCCAAGGAAGAGTGCAGTGTGTTGCCCTACACTCAGCATACAGAGAGTGACTGGGAAAGGTTTCCGGGCCTGGATGTTTCTTAGCAGGCCAGGAGAGCCTGCCAGTACTCGGTGTTCTTGCAGGGAATAGGGTGCCCACGCGAGTTCCTGGTGACCTGAAAAGCTTACTAACGTTAAAAGAAAGCAGACCGAATGTTAAGCCTCCAGGACTCTCCTCCAGGCTTCCGCTTCGGCAGGCTATTCAAGGCTTTACCTTGAGGAAAGGACTCACGTCAAGTTTCCTTTTAGCTCTAGAGCCTCTCAGGAGGAGCTCCCACGCAGGCTATGAAAGCACCCTGTTGATTTAGAGAAAACTCTTTCCCTTCCCAGTCCACTGCCTACAGTGACAAGGGACCCATGCAAAACACTCTTATTTAGGTAGCTTCAAGGCAGCATGAATGGAGCGTTCAATATGGAAGAGCAAGTCTTGTGCCATACATTCCCCGTTTCCAGTGAAAACGCAGCCTACCTCCTTGTGATTTCTACCAAGTAAATATACACTGCTGCTACACACTGGTCCCTTCCTTGAATAAAGTTGGTTTGGCACGGAGTTCTGCATGTAGCCAACGGCCTCCCCAAAGGAGCGCTTTGGGACGCTATCGGGGCTTAGCCTCTTCTAAAACCCTGCAGTGTAAGAGGAAGAACTGGGCTTTGGCAAAAGCAGGAACGCAAGCCGACTTTCTCCTGTAAGTATGGCGACTTAAGGTCTGACTCTGTAGAAGGAATGCGAAGCAGTTTTGGTTTGTCAGTGCCGCTCAGCCTAGGGCAATGAGGCAGATTTGCATGACATGTAGGATATAAGAGAACAGATTTCCTGGAGCTGTTGGAGTGCTGAGGAAACCTAGGTCTCCCAAGGAAGAGTGCAGTGTGTTGCCCTACACTCAGCATACACAGAGCGACTGGGAAAGGTTTCCGGGCCTGGATGTTTCTTAGCAGCCCAGGGGAGCCTGCCGGTACTCGGTGCTCTTGCAGGGAACAGGGTGCCCACGCGAGGTCCTGGTGACCTGAAAAGCTTACTAACGTTAAAAGAAAGCAGACCGAATGTTAAGCCTCAAGGGCTCTGCTCCAAGCTTCCGCTTCGGCAGGCTATTCAAGGCTTTACCTTGAGGAAAGGACTCACGTCAAGTTTCCTTTTAGCTCTAGAGCGTCTCAGGAGGAGCTCTCACCCAGGCTATGTAAGCACCCTGCTGATGTAGAGAACACTCGTTCCCTTCCCAGAGCCCTGCCTACTGTGACTAGAGACCCGTCCTAAAACTGTTATTTAGGTAGTTTCAAGGCAGCGTGAATGGAGCATTCAAAATGGGAAAGCAAGGCCTGTGCCATCAGGTCCCCGTTTCCAGAGAACACGCAGCCTACCTCCTTGTGATTTCTACCATGTAAATATACACTCTAGCTACACACTGGTCCCTTCCCTGAATAAGGTTTTCTTGGCACGGAGTTCTCCGTGTAGCCAACTGCCTCTCCCAGGGAAAGCTCTAGGTACGCTATCGGGACTTAGCTTCTTCTAAAACCCTGCAGTGCAAGAGGAAGAACTGTGCTTTGGTTACAGCAGGAACGCAAGCCGACTTTCTCCTGTAAGTATGGGGTCTTAAGGTATGACTCTGTAGAAGGAATGCGAAGCAGTTTGGGTTTCTCAGTGCCGCTCAGCCTAGGGCAATGAGGCAGATTGGCATGACATGTAGGACGTGAGCAAAGAGATTTCCTGGAACTGTTGGAGTGCTGAGGAAATCCAGCTCTCCCAAGGAAGAGTGCAGTGTGTTGCCCTACACGCAGCATACACAGAGTGAGCGGGAAAGTTTTACGGGCCTGGATGTTTCTTAGCAGCCCAGGGGAGCCTGCCCGTACTCGTTGTTCTTGCCGGGAATAGGGTGCCCACGGGTGGTCCTCGGTGTCCTGAAAGCGTACTAACCTTAAAAGAAAACAGACCTAAAGCTAATGCCTCAAGGACTCTGCTCCAAGCTTCCGCTTCGGCAGGCTATTCAAGGCTTTACCTTGACGAAAGGACTCACGTCAAGTTTCCTTTTAGCTCTAGAGCGTCTCAGGAGGAGCTCCCACCCAGGCTATGAAAGAACCCTGTTGATGTAGAGAACACTCGTTCCCTTCCCAGAGCCCTGCCTACAGTGACTAAAGACCCGTCCTAAAACTCTTATTTAGGTAGCTTCAAGGCAGCATGAATGGAGCATTCAAAATGGGAAAGCAAGGCTTGTGCCATCAGGTCGCCGTTTCCAGCGAACATGCAGCCTACCTCCTTCTGATTTCTACCAACTAAATACACACTCTAGGTACACACTGGTCCCTTCCTTGAATAATGTTGGTTTGGCACGGAGTTCTGCGTGTAGCCAACGGCCACCCCAGAGGAGCACTCTAGGTACGCTATCGGGGCTTAGCCTCTTGTAAAACCCTGCAGTCTAAGAGAAAGAACTCTGCTTTGGTACCAGCAGGAACGCAAGCCGACTTTCTCCTGTAAGTATGGGGTCTGAAGTTATGACTCTTTAGAAGGAATGCGAAGCAGTTTTGGTTTCTCAGTGCGCTCAGCCTAGGGCAATGAGGCAGATTGGCATGACATGTAGGACGTAAGAGAACAGATTTCCTGGAGCTGTTGGAGTGCTGAGGAAACCTAGGTCTCCCAAGGAAGAGTGCAGTGTGTTGCCCTACACTCAGCATACAGAGAGTGACTGGGAAAGGTTTCCGGGCCTGGATGTTTCTTAGCAGGCCAGGAGAGCCTGCCAGTACTCGGTGTTCTTGCAGGGAATAGGGTGCCCACGCGAGGTCCTGGTGACCTGAAAAGCTTACTAACGTTAAAAGAAAGCAGACCGAATGTTAAGCCTCCAGGACTCTCCTCCAGGCTTCCGCTTCGGCAGGCTATTCAAGGCTTTACCTTGAGGAAAGGACTCACGTCAAGTTTCCTTTTAGCTCTAGAGCCTCTCAGGAGGAGCTCCCACGCAGGCTATGAAAGCACCCTGTTGATTTAGAGAAAACTCTTTCCCTTCCCAGTCCACTGCCTACAGTGACAAGGGACCCATGCAAAACACTCTTATTTAGGTAGCTTCAAGGCAGCATGAATGGAGCGTTCAATATGGAAGAGCAAGTCTTGTGCCATACATTCCCCGTTTCCAGTGAAAACGCAGCCTACCTCCTTGTGATTTCTACCAAGTAAATATACACTGCTGCTACACACTGGTCCCTTCCTTGAATAAAGTTGGTTTGGCACGGAGTTCTGCATGTAGCCAACGGCCTCCCCAAAGGAGCGCTTTGGGACGCTATCGGGGCTTAGCCTCTTCTAAAACCCTGCAGTGTAAGAGGAAGAACTGGGCTTTGGCAAAAGCAGGAACGCAAGCCGACTTTCTCCTGTAAGTATGGCGACTTAAGGTCTGACTCTGTAGAAGGAATGCGAAGCAGTTTTGGTTTGTCAGTGCTGCTCAGCCTAGGGCAATGAGGCAGATTTGCATGACATGTAGGATATAAGAGAACAGATTTCCTGGAGCTGTTGGAGTGCTGAGGAAACCTAGGTCTCCCAAGGAAGAGTGCAGTGTGTTGCCCTACACTCAGCATACACAGAGCGACTGGGAAAGGTTTCCGGGCCTGGATGTTTCTTAGCAGCCCAGGGGAGCCTGCCGGTACTCGGTGCTCTTGCAGGGAACAGGGTGCCCACGCGAGGTCCTGGTGACCTGAAAAGCTTACTAACGTTAAAAGAAAGCAGACCGAATGTTAAGCCTCAAGGGCTCTGCTCCAAGCTTCCGCTTCGGCAGGCTATTCAAGGCTTTACCTTGAGGAAAGGACTCACGTCAAGTTTCCTTTTAGCTCTAGAGCGTCTCAGGAGGAGCTCTCACCCAGGCTATGTAAGCACCCTGCTGATGTAGAGAACACTCGTTCCCTTCCCAGAGCCCTGCCTACTGTGACTAGAGACCCGTCCTAAAACTCTTATTTAGGTAGTTTCAAGGCAGCATGAATGGAGCATTCAAAATGGGAAAGCAAGGCCTGTGCCATCAGGTCCCCGTTTCCAGAGAACACGCAGCCTACCTCCTTGTGATTTCTACCATGTAAATATACACTCTAGCTACACACTGGTCCCTTCCCTGAATAAGGTTTTCTTGGCACGGAGTTCTCCGTGTAGCCAACTGCCTCTCCCAGGGAAAGCTCTAGGTACGCTATCGGGACTTAGCTTCTTCTAAAACCCTGCAGTGCAAGAGGAAGAACTGTGCTTTGGTTACAGCAGGAACGCAAGCCGACTTTCTCCTGTAAGTATGGGGTCTTAAGGTATGACTCTGTAGAAGGAATGCGAAGCAGTTTGGGTTTCTCAGTGCCGCTCAGCCTAGGGCAATGAGGCAGATTGGCATGACATGTAGGACGTGAGCGAAGAGATTTCCTGGAACTGTTGGAGTGCTGAGGAAATCCAGCTCTCCCAAGGAAGAGTGCAGTGTGTTGCCCTACACGCAGCATACACAGAGTGAGCGGGAAAGTTTTACGGGCCTGGATGTTTCTTAGCAGCCCAGGGGAGCCTGCCCGTACTCGTTGTTCTTGCCGGGAATAGGGTGCCCACGGGTGGTCCTCGGTGTCCTGAAAGCGTACTAACCTTAAAAGAAAACAGACCTAAAGCTAATGCCTCAAGGACTCTGCTCCAAGTTTCCGCTTCGGCAGGCTATTCAAGGCTTTACCTTGACGAAAGGACTCACGTCAAGTTTCCTTTTAGCTCTAGAGCGTCTCAGGAGGAGCTCCCACCCAGGCTATGAAAGAACCCTGTTGATGTAGAGAACACTCGTTCCCTTCCCAGAGCCCTGCCTACAGTGACTAAAGACCCGTCCTAAAACTCTTATTTAGGTAGCTTCAAGGCAGCATGAATGGAGCATTCAAAATGGGAAAGCAAGGCTTGTGCCATCAGGTCGCCGTTTCCAGCGAACATGCAGCCTACCTCCTTCTGATTTCTACCAACTAAATACACACTCTAGGTACACACTGGTCCCTTCCTTGAATAATCTTGGTTTGGCACGGAGTTCTGCGTGTAGCCAACGGCCACCCCAGAGGAGCACTCTAGGTACGCTATCGGGGCTTAGCCTCTTGTAAAACCCTGCAGTCTAAGAGAAAGAACTCTGCTTTGGTACCAGCAGGAACGCAAGCCGACTTTCTCCTGTAAGTATGGGGTCTGAAGTTATGACTCTTTAGAAGGAATGCGAAGCAGTTTTGGTTTCTCAGTGCGCTCAGCCTAGGGCAATGAGGCAGATTGGCATGACATGTAGGACGTAAGAGAACAGATTTCCTGGAGCTGTTGGAGTGCTGAGGAAACCTAGGTCTCCCAAGGAAGAGTGCAGTGTGTTGCCCTACACTCAGCATACAGAGAGTGACTGGGAAAGCTTTCCGGGCCTGGATGTTTCTTAGCAGGCCAGGAGAGCCTGCCAGTACTCGGTGTTCTTGCAGGGAATAGGGTGCCCACGCGAGGTCCTGGTGACCTGAAAAGCTTACTAACGTTAAAAGAAAGCAGACCGAATGTTAAGCCTCCAGGACTCTCCTCCAGGCTTCCGCTTCGGCAGGCTATTCAAGGCTTTACCTTGAGGAAAGGACTCACGTCAAGTTTCCTTTTAGCTCTAGAGCCTCTCAGGAGGAGCTCCCACGCAGGCTATGAAAGCACCCTGTTGATTTAGAGAAAACTCTTTCCCTTCCCAGTCCACTGCCTACAGTGACAAGGGACCCATGCAAAACACTCTTATTTAGGTAGCTTCAAGGCAGCATGAATGGAGCGTTCAATATGGAAAAGCAAGTCTTGTGCCATACATTCCCCGTTTCCAGTGAAAACGCAGCCTACCTCCTTGTGATTTCTACCAAGTAAATATACACTGCTGCTGCACACTGGTCCCTTCCTTGAATAAAGTTGGTTTGGCACGGAGTTCTGCATGTAGCCAACGGCCTCCCCAAAGGAGCGCTTTGGGACGCTATCGGGGCTTAGCCTCTTCTAAAACCCTGCAGTGTAAGAGGAAGAACTGGGCTTTGGCAAAAGCAGGAACGCAAGCCGACTTTCTCCTGTAAGTATGGCGACTTAAGGTCTGACTCTGTAGAAGGAATGCGAAGCAGTTTTGGTTTGTCAGTGCCGCTCAGCCTAGGGCAATGAGGCAGATTGGCATGACATGTAGGATATAAGAGAACAGATTTCCTGGAGCTGTTGGAGTGCTGAGGAAACCTAGGTCTCCCAAGGAAGAGTGCAGTGTGTTGCCCTACACTCAGCATACACAGAGCGACTGGGAAAGGTTTCCGGGCCTGGATGTTTCTTAGCAGCCCAGGGGAGCCTGCCGGTACTCGGTGCTCTTGCAGGGAACAGGGTGCCCACGCGAGGTCCTGGTGACCTGAAAAGCTTACTAACGTTAAAAGAAAGCAGACCGAATGTTAAGCCTCAAGGGCTCTGCTCCAAGCTTCCGCTTCGGCAGGCTATTCAAGGCTTTACCTTGAGGAAAGGACTCACGTCAAGTTTCCTTTTAGCTCTAGAGCGTCTCAGGAGGAGCTCTCACCCAGGCTATGTAAGCACCCTGCTGATGTAGAGAACACTCGTTCCCTTCCCAGAGCCCTGCCTACTGTGACTAGAGACCCGTCCTAAAACTCTTATTTAGGTAGTTTCAAGGCAGCATGAATGGAGCATTCAAAATGGGAAAGCAAGGCCTGTGCCATCAGGTCCCCGTTTCCAGAGAACACGCAGCCTACCTCCTTGTGATTTCTACCATGTAAATATACACTCTAGCTACACACTGGTCCCTTCCCTGAATAAGGTTTTCTTGGCACGGAGTTCTCCGTGTAGCCAACTGCCTCTCCCAGGGAAAGCTCTAGGTACGCTATCGGGACTTAGCTTCTTCTAAAACCCTGCAGTGCAAGAGGAAGAACTGTGCTTTGGTTACAGCAGGAACGCAAGCCGACTTTCTCCTGTAAGTATGGGGTCTTAAGGTATGACTCTGTAGAAGGAATGCGAAGCAGTTTGGGTTTCTCAGTGCCGCTCAGCCTAGGGCAATGAGGCAGATTGGCATGACATGTAGGACGTGAGCGAAGAGATTTCCTGGAACTGTTGGAGTGCTGAGGAAATCCAGCTCTCCCAAGGAAGAGTGCAGTGTGTTGCCCTACACGCAGCATACACAGAGTGAGCGGGAAAGTTTTACGGGCCTGGATGTTTCTTAGCAGCCCAGGGGAGCCTGCCCGTACTCGTTGTTCTTGCCGGGAGTAGGGTGCCCACGGGTGGTCCTCGGTGTCCTGAAAGCGTACTAACCTTAAAAGAAAACAGACCTAAAGCTAATGCCTCAAGGACTCTGCTCCAAGCTTCCGCTTCGGCAGGCTATTCAAGGCTTTACCTTGACGAAAGGACTCACGTCAAGTTTCCTTTTAGCTCTAGAGCGTCTCAGGAGGAGCTCCCACCCAGGCTAGGAAAGAACCCTGTTGATGTAGAGAACACTCGTTCCCTTCCCAGAGCCCTGCCTACAGTGACTAAAGACCCGTCCTAAAACTCTTATTTAGGTAGCTTCAAGGCAGCATGAATGGAGCATTCAAAATGGGAAAGCAAGGCTTGTGCCATCAGGTCGCCGTTTCCAGCGAACATGCAGCCTACCTCCTTCTGATTTCTACCAACTAAATACACACTCTAGGTACACACTGGTCCCTTCCTTGAATAATCTTGGTTTGGCACGGAGTTCTGCGTGTAGCCAACGGCCACCCCAGAGGAGCACTCTAGGTACGCTATCGGGGCTTAGCCTCTTGTAAAACCCTGCAGTCTAAGAGAAAGAACTCTGCTTTGGTACCAGCAGGAACGCAAGCCGACTTTCTCCTGTAAGTATGGGGTCTGAAGTTATGACTCTTTAGAAGGAATGCGAAGCAGTTTTGGTTTCTCAGTGCGCTCAGCCTAGGGCAATGAGGCAGATTGGCATGACATGTAGGACGTAAGAGAACAGATTTCCTGGAGCTGTTGGAGTGCTGAGGAAACCTAGGTCTCCCAAGGAAGAGTGCAGTGTGTTGCCCTACACTCAGCATACAGAGAGTGACTGGGAAAGCTTTCCGGGCCTGGATGTTTCTTAGCAGGCCAGGAGAGCCTGCCAGTACTCGGTGTTCTTGCAGGGAATAGGGTGCCCACGCGAGGTCCTGGTGACCTGAAAAGCTTACTAACGTTAAAAGAAAGCAGACCGAATGTTAAGCCTCCAGGACTCTCCTCCAGGCTTCCGCTTCGGCAGGCTATTCAAGGCTTTACCTTGAGGAAAGGACTCACGTCAAGTTTCCTTTTAGCTCTAGAGCCTCTCAGGAGGAGCTCCCACGCAGGCTATGAAAGCACCCTGTTGATTTAGAGAAAACTCTTTCCCTTCCCAGTCCACTGCCTACAGTGACAAGGGACCCATGCAAAACACTCTTATTTAGGTAGCTTCAAGGCAGCATGAATGGAGCGTTCAATATGGAAAAGCAAGTCTTGTGCCATACATTCCCCGTTTCCAGTGAAAACGCAGCCTACCTCCTTGTGATTTCTACCAAGTAAATATACACTGCTGCTGCACACTGGTCCCTTCCTTGAATAAAGTTGGTTTGGCACGGAGTTCTGCATGTAGCCAACGGCCTCCCCAAAGGAGCGCTTTGGGACGCTATCGGGGCTTAGCCTCTTCTAAAACCCTGCAGTGTAAGAGGAAGAACTGGGCTTTGGCAAAAGCAGGAACGCAAGCCGACTTTCTCCTGTAAGTATGGCGACTTAAGGTCTGACTCTGTAGAAGGAATGCGAAGCAGTTTTGGTTTGTCAGTGCCGCTCAGCCTAGGGCAATGAGGCAGATTTGCATGACATGTAGGATATAAGAGAACAGATTTCCTGGAGCTGTTGGAGTGCTGAGGAAACCTAGGTCTCCCAAGGAAGAGTGCAGTGTGTTGCCCTACACTCAGCATACACAGAGCGACTGGGAAAGGTTTCCGGGCCTGGATGTTTCTTAGCAGCCCAGGGGAGCCTGCCGGTACTCGGTGCTCTTGCAGGGAACAGGGTGCCCACGCGAGGTCCTGGTGACCTGAAAAGCTTACTAACGTTAAAAGAAAGCAGACCGAATGTTAAGCCTCAAGGGCTCTGCTCCAAGCTTCCGCTTCGGCAGGCTATTCAAGGCTTTACCTTGAGGAAAGGACTCACGTCAAGTTTCCTTTTAGCTCTAGAGCGTCTCAGGAGGAGCTCTCACCCAGGCTATGTAAGCACCCTGCTGATGTAGAGAACACTCGTTCCCTTCCCAGAGCCCTGCCTACTGTGACTAGAGACCCGTCCTAAAACTCTTATTTAGGTAGTTTCAAGGCAGCATGAATGGAGCATTCAAAATGGGAAAGCAAGGCCTGTGCCATCAGGTCCCCGTTTCCAGAGAACACGCAGCCTACCTCCTTGTGATTTCTACCATGTAAATATACACTCTAGCTACACACTGGTCCCTTCCCTGAATAAGGTTTTCTTGGCACGGAGTTCTCCGTGTAGCCAACTGCCTCTCCCAGGGAAAGCTCTAGGTACGCTATCGGGACTTAGCTTCTTCTAAAACCCTGCAGTGCAAGAGGAAGAACTGTGCTTTGGTTACAGCAGGAACGCAAGCCGACTTTCTCCTGTAAGTATGGGGTCTTAAGGTATGACTCTGTAGAAGGAATGCGAAGCAGTTTGGGTTTCTCAGTGCCGCTCAGCCTAGGGCAATGAGGCAGATTGGCATGACATGTAGGACGTGAGCGAAGAGATTTCCTGGAACTGTTGGAGTGCTGAGGAAATCCAGCTCTCCCAAGGAAGAGTGCAGTGTGTTGCCCTACACGCAGCATACACAGAGTGAGCGGGAAAGTTTTACGGGCCTGGATGTTTCTTAGCAGCCCAGGGGAGCCTGCCCGTACTCGTTGTTCTTGCCGGGAGTAGGGTGCCCACGGGTGGTCCTCGGTGTCCTGAAAGCGTACTAACCTTAAAAGAAAACAGACCTAAAGCTAATGCCTCAAGGACTCTGCTCCAAGCTTCCGCTTCGGCAGGCTATTCAAGGCTTTACCTTGACGAAAGGACTCACGTCAAGTTTCCTTTTAGCTCTAGAGCGTCTCAGGAGGAGCTCCCACCCAGGCTAGGAAAGAACCCTGTTGATGTAGAGAACACTCGTTCCCTTCCCAGAGCCCTGCCTACAGTGACTAAAGACCCGTCCTAAAACTCTTATTTAGGTAGCTTCAAGGCAGCATGAATGGAGCATTCAAAATGGGAAAGCAAGGCTTGTGCCATCAGGTCGCCGTTTCCAGCGAACATGCAGCCTACCTCCTTCTGATTTCTACCAACTAAATACACACTCTAGGTACACACTGGTCCCTTCCTTGAATAATGTTGGTTTGGCACGGAGTTCTGCGTGTAGCCAACGGCCACCCCAGAGGAGCACTCTAGGTACGCTATCGGGGCTTAGCCTCTTGTAAAACCCTGCAGTCTAAGAGAAAGAACTCTGCTTTGGTACCAGCAGGAACGCAAGCCGACTTTCTCCTGTAAGTATGGGGTCTGAAGTTATGACTCTTTAGAAGGAATGCGAAGCAGTTTTGGTTTCTCAGTGCGCTCAGCCTAGGGCAATGAGGCAGATTGGCATGACATGTAGGACGTAAGAGAACAGATTTCCTGGAGCTGTTGGAGTGCTGAGGAAACCTAGGTCTCCCAAGGAAGAGTGCAGTGTGTTGCCCTACACTCAGCATACAGAGAGTGACTGGGAAAGGTTTCCGGGCCTGGATGTTTCTTAGCAGGCCAGGAGAGCCTGCCAGTACTCGGTGTTCTTGCAGGGAATAGGGTGCCCACGCGAGGTCCTGGTGACCTGAAAAGCTTACTAACGTTAAAAGAAAGCAGACCGAATGTTAAGCCTCCAGGACTCTCCTCCAGGCTTCCGCTTCGGCAGGCTATTCAAGGCTTTACCTTGAGGAAAGGACTCACGTCAAGTTTCCTTTTAGCTCTAGAGCCTCTCAGGAGGAGCTCCCACGCAGGCTATGAAAGCACCCTGTTGATTTAGAGAAAACTCTTTCCCTTCCCAGTCCACTGCCTACAGTGACAAGGGACCCATGCAAAACACTCTTATTTAGGTAGCTTCAAGGCAGCATGAATGGAGCGTTCAATATGGAAAAGCAAGTCTTGTGCCATACATTCCCCGTTTCCAGTGAAAACGCAGCCTACCTCCTTGTGATTTCTACCAAGTAAATATACACTGCTGCTGCACACTGGTCCCTTCCTTGAATAAAGTTGGTTTGGCACGGAGTTCTGCATGTAGCCAACGGCCTCCCCAAAGGAGCGCTTTGGGACGCTATCGGGGCTTAGCCTCTTCTAAAACCCTGCAGTGTAAGAGGAAGAACTGGGCTTTGGCAAAAGCAGGAACGCAAGCCGACTTTCTCCTGTAAGTATGGCGACTTAAGGTCTGACTCTGTAGAAGGAATGCGAAGCAGTTTTGGTTTGTCAGTGCCGCTCAGCCTAGGGCAATGAGGCAGATTTGCATGACATGTAGGATATAAGAGAACAGATTTCCTGGAGCTGTTGGAGTGCTGAGGAAACCTAGGTCTCCCAAGGAAGAGTGCAGTGTGTTGCCCTACACTCAGCATACACAGAGCGACTGGGAAAGGTTTCCGGGCCTGGATGTTTCTTAGCAGCCCAGGGGAGCCTGCCGGTACTCGGTGCTCTTGCAGGGAACAGGGTGCCCACGCGAGGTCCTGGTGACCTGAAAAGCTTACTAACGTTAAAAGAAAGCAGACCGAATGTTAAGCCTCAAGGGCTCTGCTCCAAGCTTCCGCTTCGGCAGGCTATTCAAGGCTTTACCTTGAGGAAAGGACTCACGTCAAGTTTCCTTTTAGCTCTAGAGCGTCTCAGGAGGAGCTCTCACCCAGGCTATGTAAGCACCCTGCTGATGTAGAGAACACTCGTTCCCTTCCCAGAGCCCTGCCTACTGTGACTAGAGACCCGTCCTAAAACTCTTATTTAGGTAGTTTCAAGGCAGCATGAATGGAGCATTCAAAATGGGAAAGCAAGGCCTGTGCCATCAGGTCCCCGTTTCCAGAGAACACGCAGCCTACCTCCTTGTGATTTCTACCATGTAAATATACACTCTAGCTACACACTGGTCCCTTCCCTGAATAAGGTTTTCTTGGCACGGAGTTCTCCGTGTAGCCAACTGCCTCTCCCAGGGAAAGCTCTAGGTACGCTATCGGGACTTAGCTTCTTCTAAAACCCTGCAGTGCAAGAGGAAGAACTGTGCTTTGGTTACAGCAGGAACGCAAGCCGACTTTCTCCTGTAAGTATGGGGTCTTAAGGTATGACTCTGTAGAAGGAATGCGAAGCAGTTTGGGTTTCTCAGTGCCGCTCAGCCTAGGGCAATGAGGCAGATTGGCATGACATGTAGGACGTGAGCGAAGAGATTTCCTGGAACTGTTGGAGTGCTGAGGAAATCCAGCTCTCCCAAGGAAGAGTGCAGTGTGTTGCCCTACACGCAGCATACACAGAGTGAGCGGGAAAGTTTTACGGGCCTGGATGTTTCTTAGCAGCCCAGGGGAGCCTGCCCGTACTCGTTGTTCTTGCCGGGAGTAGGGTGCCCACGGGTGGTCCTCGGTGTCCTGAAAGCGTACTAACCTTAAAAGAAAACAGACCTAAAGCTAATGCCTCAAGGACTCTGCTCCAAGCTTCCGCTTCGGCAGGCTATTCAAGGCTTTACCTTGACGAAAGGACTCACGTCAAGTTTCCTTTTAGCTCTAGAGCGTCTCAGGAGGAGCTCCCACCCAGGCTAGGAAAGAACCCTGTTGATGTAGAGAACACTCGTTCCCTTCCCAGAGCCCTGCCTACAGTGACTAAAGACCCGTCCTAAAACTCTTATTTAGGTAGCTTCAAGGCAGCATGAATGGAGCATTCAAAATGGGAAAGCAAGGCTTGTGCCATCAGGTCGCCGTTTCCAGCGAACATGCAGCCTACCTCCTTCTGATTTCTACCAACTAAATACACACTCTAGGTACACACTGGTCCCTTCCTTGAATAATGTTGGTTTGGCACGGAGTTCTGCGTGTAGCCAACGGCCACCCCAGAGGAGCACTCTAGGTACGCTATCGGGGCTTAGCCTCTTGTAAAACCCTGCAGTCTAAGAGAAAGAACTCTGCTTTGGTACCAGCAGGAACGCAAGCCGACTTTCTCCTGTAAGTATGGGGTCTGAAGTTATGACTCTTTAGAAGGAATGCGAAGCAGTTTTGGTTTCTCAGTGCGCTCAGCCTAGGGCAATGAGGCAGATTGGCATGACATGTAGGACGTAAGAGAACAGATTTCCTGGAGCTGTTGGAGTGCTGAGGAAACCTAGGTCTCCCAAGGAAGAGTGCAGTGTGTTGCCCTACACTCAGCATACAGAGAGTGACTGGGAAAGGTTTCCGGGCCTGGATGTTTCTTAGCAGGCCAGGAGAGCCTGCCAGTACTCGGTGTTCTTGCAGGGAATAGGGTGCCCACGCGAGGTCCTGGTGACCTGAAAAGCTTACTAACGTTAAAAGAAAGCAGACCGAATGTTAAGCCTCCAGGACTCTCCTCCAGGCTTCCGCTTCGGCAGGCTATTCAAGGCTTTACCTTGAGGAAAGGACTCACGTCAAGTTTCCTTTTAGCTCTAGAGCCTCTCAGGAGGAGCTCCCACGCAGGCTATGAAAGCACCCTGTTGATTTAGAGAAAACTCTTTCCCTTCCCAGTCCACTGCCTACAGTGACAAGGGACCCATGCAAAACACTCTTATTTAGGTAGCTTCAAGGCAGCATGAATGGAGCGTTCAATATGGAAAAGCAAGTCTTGTGCCATACATTCCCCGTTTCCAGTGAAAACGCAGCCTACCTCCTTGTGATTTCTACCAAGTAAATATACACTGCTGCTACACACTGGTCCCTTCCTTGAATAAAGTTGGTTTGGCACGGAGTTCTGCATGTAGCCAACGGCCTCCCCAAAGGAGCCCTTTGGGACGCTATCGGGGCTTAGCCTCTTCTAAAACCCTGCAGTGTAAGAGGAAGAACTGGGCTTTGGCAAAAGCAGGAACGCAAGCCGACTTTCTCCTGTAAGTATGGCGACTTAAGGTCTGACTCTGTAGAAGGAATGCGAAGCAGTTTTGGTTTGTCAGTGCCGCTCAGCCTAGGGCAATGAGGCAGATTGGCATGACATGTAGGATATAAGAGAACAGATTTCCTGGAGCTGTTGGAGTGCTGAGGAAACCTAGGTCTCCCAAGGAAGAGTGCAGTGTGTTGCCCTACACTCAGCATACACAGAGCGACTGGGAAAGGTTTCCGGGCCTGGATGTTTCTTAGCAGCCCAGGGGAGCCTGCCGGTACTCGGTGCTCTTGCAGGGAACAGGGTGCCCACGCGAGGTCCTGGTGACCTGAAAAGCTTACTAACGTTAAAAGAAAGCAGACCGAATGTTAAGCCTCAAGGGCTCTGCTCCAAGCTTCCGCTTCGGCAGGCTATTCAAGGCTTTACCTTGAGGAAAGGACTCACGTCAAGTTTCCTTTTAGCTCTAGAGCGTCTCAGGAGGAGCTCTCACCCAGGCTATGTAAGCACCCTGCTGATGTAGAGAACACTCGTTCCCTTCCCAGAGCCCTGCCTACTGTGACTAGAGACCCGTCCTAAAACTCTTATTTAGGTAGTTTCAAGGCAGCATGAATGGAGCATTCAAAATGGGAAAGCAAGGCCTGTGCCATCAGGTCCCCGTTTCCAGAGAACACGCAGCCTACCTCCTTGTGATTTCTACCATGTAAATATACACTCTAGCTACACACTGGTCCCTTCCCTGAATAAGGTTTTCTTGGCACGGAGTTCTCCGTGTAGCCAACTGCCTCTCCCAGGGAAAGCTCTAGGTACGCTATCGGGACTTAGCTTCTTCTAAAACCCTGCAGTGCAAGAGGAAGAACTGTGCTTTGGTTACAGCAGGAACGCAAGCCGACTTTCTCCTGTAAGTATGGGGTCTTAAGGTATGACTCTGTAGAAGGAATGCGAAGCAGTTTGGGTTTCTCAGTGCCGCTCAGCCTAGGGCAATGAGGCAGATTGGCATGACATGTAGGACGTGAGCGAAGAGATTTCCTGGAACTGTTGGGGTGCTGAGGAAATCCAGCTCTCCCAAGGAAGAGTGCAGTGTGTTGCCCTACACGCAGCATACACAGAGTGAGCGGGAAAGTTTTACGGGCCTGGATGTTTCTTAGCAGCCCAGGGGAGCCTGCCCGTACTCGTTGTTCTTGCCGGGAGTAGGGTGCCCACGGGTGGTCCTCGGTGTCCTGAAAGCGTACTAACCTTAAAAGAAAACAGACCTAAAGCTAATGCCTCAAGGACTCTGCTCCAAGCTTCCGCTTCGGCAGGCTATTCAAGGCTTTACCTTGACGAAAGGACTCACGTCAAGTTTCCTTTTAGCTCTAGAGCGTCTCAGGAGGAGCTCCCACCCAGGCTATGAAAGAACCCTGTTGATGTAGAGAACACTCGTTCCCTTCCCAGAGCCCTGCCTACAGTGACTAAAGACCCGTCCTAAAACTCTTATTTAGGTAGCTTCAAGGCAGCATGAATGGAGCATTCAAAATGGGAAAGCAAGGCTTGTGCCATCAGGTCGCCGTTTCCAGCGAACATGCAGCCTACCTCCTTCTGATTTCTACCAACTAAATACACACTCTAGGTACACACTGGTCCCTTCCTTGAATAATGTTGGTTTGGCACGGAGTTCTGCGTGTAGCCAACGGCCACCCCAGAGGAGCACTCTAGGTACGCTATCGGGGCTTAGCCTCTTGTAAAACCCTGCAGTCTAAGAGAAAGAACTCTGCTTTGGTACCAGCAGGAACGCAAGCCGACTTTCTCCTGTAAGTATGGGGTCTGAAGTTATGACTCTTTAGAAGGAATGCGAAGCAGTTTTGGTTTCTCAGTGCGCTCAGCCTAGGGCAATGAGGCAGATTGGCATGACATGTAGGACGTAAGAGAACAGATTTCCTGGAGCTGTTGGAGTGCTGAGGAAACCTAGGTCTCCCAAGGAAGAGTGCAGTGTGTTGCCCTACACTCAGCATACAGAGAGTGACTGGGAAAGGTTTCCGGGCCTGGATGTTTCTTAGCAGGCCAGGAGAGCCTGCCAGTACTCGGTGTTCTTGCAGGGAATAGGGTGCCCACGCGAGGTCCTGGTGACCTGAAAAGCTTACTAACGTTAAAAGAAAGCAGACCGAATGTTAAGCCTCCAGGACTCTCCTCCAGGCTTCCGCTTCGGCAGGCTATTCAAGGCTTTACCTTGAGGAAAGGACTCACGTCAAGTTTCCTTTTAGCTCTAGAGCCTCTCAGGAGGAGCTCCCACGCAGGCTATGAAAGCACCCTGTTGATTTAGAGAAAACTCTTTCCCTTCCCAGTCCACTGCCTACAGTGACAAGGGACCCATGCAAAACACTCTTATTTAGGTAGCTTCAAGGCAGCATGAATGGAGCGTTCAATATGGAAAAGCAAGTCTTGTGCCATACATTCCCCGTTTCCAGTGAAAACGCAGCCTACCTCCTTGTGATTTCTACCAAGTAAATATACACTGCTGCTACACACTGGTCCCTTCCTTGAATAAAGTTGGTTTGGCACGGAGTTCTGCATGTAGCCAACGGCCTCCCCAAAGGAGCGCTTTGGGACGCTATCGGGGCTTAGCCTCTTCTAAAACCCTGCAGTGTAAGAGGAAGAACTGGGCTTTGGCAAAAGCAGGAACGCAAGCCGACTTTCTCCTGTAAGTATGGCGACTTAAGGTCTGACTCTGTAGAAGGAATGCGAAGCAGTTTTGGTTTGTCAGTGCCGCTCAGCCTAGGGCAATGAGGCAGATTGGCATGACATGTAGGATATAAGAGAACAGATTTCCTGGAGCTGTTGGAGTGCTGAGGAAACCTAGGTCTCCCAAGGAAGAGTGCAGTGTGTTGCCCTACACTCAGCATACACAGAGCGACTGGGAAAGGTTTCCGGGCCTGGATGTTTCTTAGCAGCCCAGGGGAGCCTGCCGGTACTCGGTGCTCTTGCAGGGAACAGGGTGCCCACGCGAGGTCCTGGTGACCTGAAAAGCTTACTAACGTTAAAAGAAAGCAGACCGAATGTTAAGCCTCAAGGGCTCTGCTCCAAGCTTCCGCTTCGGCAGGCTATTCAAGGCTTTACCTTGAGGAAAGGACTCACGTCAAGTTTCCTTTTAGCTCTAGAGCGTCTCAGGAGGAGCTCTCACCCAGGCTATGTAAGCACCCTGCTGATGTAGAGAACACTCGTTCCCTTCCCAGAGCCCTGCCTACTGTGACTAGAGACCCGTCCTAAAACTCTTATTTAGGTAGTTTCAAGGCAGCATGAATGGAGCATTCAAAATGGGAAAGCAAGGCCTGTGCCATCAGGTCCCCGTTTCCAGAGAACACGCAGCCTACCTCCTTGTGATTTCTACCATGTAAATATACACTCTAGCTACACACTGGTCCCTTCCCTGAATAAGGTTTTCTTGGCACGGAGTTCTCCGTGTAGCCAACTGCCTCTCCCAGGGAAAGCTCTAGGTACGCTATCGGGACTTAGCTTCTTCTAAAACCCTGCAGTGCAAGAGGAAGAACTGTGCTTTGGTTACAGCAGGAACGCAAGCCGACTTTCTCCTGTAAGTATGGGGTCTTAAGGTATGACTCTGTAGAAGGAATGCGAAGCAGTTTGGGTTTCTCAGTGCCGCTCAGCCTAGGGCAATGAGGCAGATTGGCATGACATGTAGGACGTGAGCGAAGAGATTTCCTGGAACTGTTGGGGTGCTGAGGAAATCCAGCTCTCCCAAGGAAGAGTGCAGTGTGTTGCCCTACACGCAGCATACACAGAGTGAGCGGGAAAGTTTTACGGGCCTGGATGTTTCTTAGCAGCCCAGGGGAGCCTGCCCGTACTCGTTGTTCTTGCCGGGAGTAGGGTGCCCACGGGTGGTCCTCGGTGTCCTGAAAGCGTACTAACCTTAAAAGAAAACAGACCTAAAGCTAATGCCTCAAGGACTCTGCTCCAAGCTTCCGCTTCGGCAGGCTATTCAAGGCTTTACCTTGACGAAAGGACTCACGTCAAGTTTCCTTTTAGCTCTAGAGCGTCTCAGGAGGAGCTCCCACCCAGGCTATGAAAGAACCCTGTTGATGTAGAGAACACTCGTTCCCTTCCCAGAGCCCTGCCTACAGTGACTAAAGACCCGTCCTAAAACTCTTATTTAGGTAGCTTCAAGGCAGCATGAATGGAGCATTCAAAATGGGAAAGCAAGGCTTGTGCCATCAGGTCGCCGTTTCCAGCGAACATGCAGCCTACCTCCTTCTGATTTCTACCAACTAAATACACACTCTAGGTACACACTGGTCCCTTCCTTGAATAATGTTGGTTTGGCACGGAGTTCTGCGTGTAGCCAACGGCCACCCCAGAGGAGCACTCTAGGTACGCTATCGGGGCTTAGCCTCTTGTAAAACCCTGCAGTCTAAGAGAAAGAACTCTGCTTTGGTACCAGCAGGAACGCAAGCCGACTTTCTCCTGTAAGTATGGGGTCTGAAGTTATGACTCTTTAGAAGGAATGCGAAGCAGTTTTGGTTTCTCAGTGCGCTCAGCCTAGGGCAATGAGGCAGATTGGCATGACATGTAGGACGTAAGAGAACAGATTTCCTGGAGCTGTTGGAGTGCTGAGGAAACCTAGGTCTCCCAAGGAAGAGTGCAGTGTGTTGCCCTACACTCAGCATACAGAGAGTGACTGGGAAAGGTTTCCGGGCCTGGATGTTTCTTAGCAGGCCAGGAGAGCCTGCCAGTACTCGGTGTTCTTGCAGGGAATAGGGTGCCCACGCGAGGTCCTGGTGACCTGAAAAGCTTACTAACGTTAAAAGAAAGCAGACCGAATGTTAAGCCTCCAGGACTCTCCTCCAGGCTTCCGCTTCGGCAGGCTATTCAAGGCTTTACCTTGAGGAAAGGACTCACGTCAAGTTTCCTTTTAGCTCTAGAGCCTCTCAGGAGGAGCTCCCACGCAGGCTATGAAAGCACCCTGTTGATTTAGAGAAAACTCTTTCCCTTCCCAGTCCACTGCCTACAGTGACAAGGGACCCATGCAAAACACTCTTATTTAGGTAGCTTCAAGGCAGCATGAATGGAGCGTTCAATATGGAAAAGCAAGTCTTGTGCCATACATTCCCCGTTTCCAGTGAAAACGCAGCCTACCTCCTTGTGATTTCTACCAAGTAAATATACACTGCTGCTACACACTGGTCCCTTCCTTGAATAAAGTTGGTTTGGCACGGAGTTCTGCATGTAGCCAACGGCCTCCCCAAAGGAGCGCTTTGGGACGCTATCGGGGCTTAGCCTCTTCTAAAACCCTGCAGTGTAAGAGGAAGAACTGGGCTTTGGCAAAAGCAGGAACGCAAGCCGACTTTCTCCTGTAAGTATGGGGTCTTAAGGTCTGACTCTGTAGAAGGAATGCGAAGCAGTTTTGGTTTGTCAGTGCCGCTCAGCCTAGGGCAATGAGGCAGATTGGCATGACATGTAGGATATAAGAGAACAGATTTCCTGGAGCTGTTGGAGTGCTGAGGAAACCTAGGTCTCCCAAGGAAGAGTGCAGTGTGTTGCCCTACACTCAGCATACACAGAGCGACTGGGAAAGGTTTCCGGGCCTGGATGTTTCTTAGCAGCCCAGGGGAGCCTGCCGGTACTCGGTGCTCTTGCAGGGAACAGGGTGCCCACGCGAGGTCCTGGTGACCTGAAAAGCTTACTAACGTTAAAAGAAAGCAGACCGAATGTTAAGCCTCAAGGGCTCTGCTCCAAGCTTCCGCTTCGGCAGGCTATTCAAGGCTTTACCTTGAGGAAAGGACTCACGTCAAGTTTCCTTTTAGCTCTAGAGCGTCTCAGGAGGAGCTCTCACCCAGGCTATGTAAGCACCCTGCTGATGTAGAGAACACTCGTTCCCTTCCCAGAGCCCTGCCTACTGTGACTAGAGACCCGTCCTAAAACTCTTATTTAGGTAGTTTCAAGGCAGCATGAATGGAGCATTCAAAATGGGAAAGCAAGGCCTGTGCCATCAGGTCCCCGTTTCCAGAGAACACGCAGCCTACCTCCTTGTGATTTCTACCATGTAAATATACACTCTAGCTACACACTGGTCCCTTCCCTGAATAAGGTTTTCTTGGCACGGAGTTCTCCGTGTAGCCAACTGCCTCTCCCAGGGAAAGCTCTAGGTACGCTATCGGGACTTAGCTTCTTCTAAAACCCTGCAGTGCAAGAGGAAGAACTGTGCTTTGGTTACAGCAGGAACGCAAGCCGACTTTCTCCTGTAAGTATGGGGTCTTAAGGTATGACTCTGTAGAAGGAATGCGAAGCAGTTTGGGTTTCTCAGTGCCGCTCAGCCTAGGGCAATGAGGCAGATTGGCATGACATGTAGGACGTGAGCGAAGAGATTTCCTGGAACTGTTGGGGTGCTGAGGAAATCCAGCTCTCCCAAGGAAGAGTGCAGTGTGTTGCCCTACACGCAGCATACACAGAGTGAGCGGGAAAGTTTTACGGGCCTGGATGTTTCTTAGCAGCCCAGGGGAGCCTGCCCGTACTCGTTGTTCTTGCCGGGAGTAGGGTGCCCACGGGTGGTCCTCGGTGTCCTGAAAGCGTACTAACCTTAAAAGAAAACAGACCTAAAGCTAATGCCTCAAGGACTCTGCTCCAAGCTTCCGCTTCGGCAGGCTATTCAAGGCTTTACCTTGAGGAAAGGACTCACGTCAAGTTTCCTTTTAGCTCTAGAGCGTCTCAGGAGGAGCTCCCACCCAGGCTATGAAAGAACCCTGTTGATGTAGAGAACACTCGTTCCCTTCCCAGAGCCCTGCCTACAGTGACTAAAGACCCGTCCTAAAACTCTTATTTAGGTAGCTTCAAGGCAGCATGAATGGAGCATTCAAAATGGGAAAGCAAGGCTTGTGCCATCAGGTCGCCGTTTCCAGCGAACATGCAGCCTACCTCCTTCTGATTTCTACCAACTAAATACACACTCTAGGTACACACTGGTCCCTTCCTTGAATAATGTTGGTTTGGCACGGAGTTCTGCGTGTAGCCAACGGCCACCCCAGAGGAGCACTCTAGGTACGCTATCGGGGCTTAGCCTCTTGTAAAACCCTGCAGTCTAAGAGAAAGAACTCTGCTTTGGTACCAGCAGGAACGCAAGCCGACTTTCTCCTGTAAGTATGGGGTCTGAAGTTATGACTCTTTAGAAGGAATGCGAAGCAGTTTTGGTTTCTCAGTGCGCTCAGCCTAGGGCAATGAGGCAGATTGGCATGACATGTAGGACGTAAGAGAACAGATTTCCTGGAGCTGTTGGAGTGCTGAGGAAACCTAGGTCTCCCAAGGAAGAGTGCAGTGTGTTGCCCTACACTCAGCATACAGAGAGTGACTGGGAAAGGTTTCCGGGCCTGGATGTTTCTTAGCAGGCCAGGAGAGCCTGCCAGTACTCGGTGTTCTTGCAGGGAATAGGGTGCCCACGCGAGGTCCTGGTGACCTGAAAAGCTTACTAACGTTAAAAGAAAGCAGACCGAATGTTAAGCCTCCAGGACTCTCCTCCAGGCTTCCGCTTCGGCAGGCTATTCAAGGCTTTACCTTGAGGAAAGGACTCACGTCAAGTTTCCTTTTAGCTCTAGAGCCTCTCAGGAGGAGCTCCCACGCAGGCTATGAAAGCACCCTGTTGATTTAGAGAAAACTCTTTCCCTTCCCAGTCCACTGCCTACAGTGACAAGGGACCCATGCAAAACACTCTTATTTAGGTAGCTTCAAGGCAGCATGAATGGAGCGTTCAATATGGAAAAGCAAGTCTTGTGCCATACATTCCCCGTTTCCAGTGAAAACGCAGCCTACCTCCTTGTGATTTCTACCAAGTAAATATACACTGCTGCTACACACTGGTCCCTTCCTTGAATAAAGTTGGTTTGGCACGGAGTTCTGCATGTAGCCAACGGCCTCCCCAAAGGAGCCCTTTGGGACGCTATCGGGGCTTAGCCTCTTCTAAAACCCTGCAGTGTAAGAGGAAGAACTGGGCTTTGGCAAAAGCAGGAACGCAAGCCGACTTTCTCCTGTAAGTATGGCGACTTAAGGTCTGACTCTGTAGAAGGAATGCGAAGCAGTTTTGGTTTGTCAGTGCCGCTCAGCCTAGGGCAATGAGGCAGATTGGCATGACATGTAGGATATAAGAGAACAGATTTCCTGGAGCTGTTGGAGTGCTGAGGAAACCTAGGTCTCCCAAGGAAGAGTGCAGTGTGTTGCCCTACACTCAGCATACACAGAGCGACTGGGAAAGGTTTCCGGGCCTGGATGTTTCTTAGCAGCCCAGGGGAGCCTGCCGGTACTCGGTGCTCTTGCAGGGAACAGGGTGCCCACGCGAGGTCCTGGTGACCTGAAAAGCTTACTAACGTTAAAAGAAAGCAGACCGAATGTTAAGCCTCAAGGGCTCTGCTCCAAGCTTCCGCTTCGGCAGGCTATTCAAGGCTTTACCTTGAGGAAAGGACTCACGTCAAGTTTCCTTTTAGCTCTAGAGCGTCTCAGGAGGAGCTCTCACCCAGGCTATGTAAGCACCCTGCTGATGTAGAGAACACTCGTTCCCTTCCCAGAGCCATGCCTACTGTGACTAGAGACCCGTCCTAAAACTCTTATTTAGGTAGTTTCAAGGCAGCATGAATGGAGCATTCAAAATGGGAAAGCAAGGCCTGTGCCATCAGGTCCCCGTTTCCAGAGAACACGCAGCCTACCTCCTTGTGATTTCTACCATGTAAATATACACTCTAGCTACACACTGGTCCCTTCCCTGAATAAGGTTTTCTTGGCACGGAGTTCTCCGTGTAGCCAACTGCCTCTCCCAGGGAAAGCTCTAGGTACGCTATCGGGACTTAGCTTCTTCTAAAACCCTGCAGTGCAAGAGGAAGAACTGTGCTTTGGTTACAGCAGGAACGCAAGCCGACTTTCTCCTGTAAGTATGGGGTCTTAAGGTATGACTCTGTAGAAGGAATGCAAAGCAGTTTGGGTTTCTCAGTGCCGCTCAGCCTAGGGCAATGAGGCAGATTGGCATGACATGTAGGACGTGAGCGAAGAGATTTCCTGGAACTGTTGGAGTGCTGAGGAAATCCAGCTCTCCCAAGGAAGAGTGCAGTGTGTTGCCCTACACGCAGCATACACAGAGTGAGCGGGAAAGTTTTACGGGCCTGGATGTTTCTTAGCAGCCCAGGGGAGCCTGCCCGTACTCTTTGTTCTTGCCGGGAGTAGGGTGCCCACGGGTGGTCCTCGGTGTCCTGAAAGCGTACTAACCTTAAAAGAAAACAGACCTAAAGCTAATGCCTCAAGGACTCTGCTCCAAGCTTCCGCTTCGGCAGGCTATTCAAGGCTTTACCTTGAGGAAAGGACTCACGTCAAGTTTCCTTTTAGCTCTAGAGCGTCTCAGGAGGAGCTCCCACCCAGGCTATGAAAGAACCCTGTTGATGTAGAGAACACTCGTTCCCTTCCCAGAGCCCTGCCTACAGTGACTAAAGACCCGTCCTAAAACTCTTATTTAGGTAGCTTCAAGGCAGCATGAATGGAGCATTCAAAATGGGAAAGCAAGGCTTGTGCCATCAGGTCGCCGTTTCCAGCGAACATGCAGCCTACCTCCTTCTGATTTCTACCAACTAAATACACACTCTAGGTACACACTGGTCCCTTCCTTGAATAATGTTGGTTTGGCACGGAGTTCTGCGTGTAGCCAACGGCCACCCCAGAGGAGCACTCTAGGTACGCTATCGGGGCTTAGCCTCTTGTAAAACCCTGCAGTCTAAGAGAAAGAACTCTGCTTTGGTACCAGCAGGAACGCAAGCCGACTTTCTCCTGTAAGTATGGGGTCTGAAGTTATGACTCTTTAGAAGGAATGCGAAGCAGTTTTGGTTTCTCAGTGCGCTCAGCCTAGGGCAATGAGGCAGATTGGCATGACATGTAGGACGTAAGAGAACAGATTTCCTGGAGCTGTTGGAGTGCTGAGGAAACCTAGGTCTCCCAAGGAAGAGTGCAGTGTGTTGCCCTACACTCAGCATACAGAGAGTGACTGGGAAAGGTTTCCGGGCCTGGATGTTTCTTAGCAGGCCAGGAGAGCCTGCCAGTACTCGGTGTTCTTGCAGGGAATAGGGTGCCCACGCGAGGTCCTGGTGACCTGAAAAGCTTACTAACGTTAAAAGAAAGCAGACCGAATGTTAAGCCTCCAGGACTCTCCTCCAGGCTTCCGCTTCGGCAGGCTATTCAAGGCTTTACCTTGAGGAAAGGACTCACGTCAAGTTTCCTTTTAGCTCTAGAGCCTCTCAGGAGGAGCTCCCACGCAGGCTATGAAAGCACCCTGTTGATTTAGAGAAAACTCTTTCCCTTCCCAGTCCACTGCCTACAGTGACAAGGGACCCATGCAAAACACTCTTATTTAGGTAGCTTCAAGGCAGCATGAATGGAGCGTTCAATATGGAAAAGCAAGTCTTGTGCCATACATTCCCCGTTTCCAGTGAAAACGCAGCCTACCTCCTTGTGATTTCTACCAAGTAAATATACACTGCTGCTACACACTGGTCCCTTCCTTGAATAAAGTTGGTTTGGCACGGAGTTCTGCATGTAGCCAACGGCCTCCCCAAAGGAGCGCTTTGGGACGCTATCGGGGCTTAGCCTCTTCTAAAACCCTGCAGTGTAAGAGGAAGAACTGGGCTTTGGCAAAAGCAGGAACGCAAGCCGACTTTCTCCTGTAAGTATGGCGACTTAAGGTCTGACTCTGTAGAAGGAATGCGAAGCAGTTTTGGTTTGTCAGTGCCGCTCAGCCTAGGGCAATGAGGCAGATTGGCATGACATGTAGGATATAAGAGAACAGATTTCCTGGAGCTGTTGGAGTGCTGAGGAAACCTAGGTCTCCCAAGGAAGAGTGCAGTGTGTTGCCCTACACTCAGCATACACAGAGCGACTGGGAAAGGTTTCCGGGCCTGGATGTTTCTTAGCAGCCCAGGGGAGCCTGCCGGTACTCGGTGCTCTTGCAGGGAACAGGGTGCCCACGCGAGGTCCTGGTGACCTGAAAAGCTTACTAACGTTAAAAGAAAGCAGACCGAATGTTAAGCCTCAAGGGCTCTGCTCCAAGCTTCCGCTTCGGCAGGCTATTCAAGGCTTTACCTTGAGGAAAGGACTCACGTCAAGTTTCCTTTTAGCTCTAGAGCGTCTCAGGAGGAGCTCTCACCCAGGCTATGTAAGCACCCTGCTGATGTAGAGAACACTCGTTCCCTTCCCAGAGCCCTGCCTACTGTGACTAGAGACCCGTCCTAAAACTCTTATTTAGGTAGTTTCAAGGCAGCATGAATGGAGCATTCAAAATGGGAAAGCAAGGCCTGTGCCATCAGGTCCCCGTTTCCAGAGAACACGCAGCCTACCTCCTTGTGATTTCTACCATGTAAATATACACTCTAGCTACACACTGGTCCCTTCCCTGAATAAGGTTTTCTTGGCACGGAGTTCTCCGTGTAGCCAACTGCCTCTCCCAGGGAAAGCTCTAGGTACGCTATCGGGACTTAGCTTCTTCTAAAACCCTGCAGTGCAAGAGGAAGAACTGTGCTTTGGTTACAGCAGGAACGCAAGCCGACTTTCTCCTGTAAGTATGGGGTCTTAAGGTATGACTCTGTAGAAGGAATGCGAAGCAGTTTGGGTTTCTCAGTGCCGCTCAGCCTAGGGCAATGAGGCAGATTGGCATGACATGTAGGACGTGAGCGAAGAGATTTCCTGGAACTGTTGGGGTGCTGAGGAAATCCAGCTCTCCCAAGGAAGAGTGCAGTGTGTTGCCCTACACGCAGCATACACAGAGTGAGCGGGAAAGTTTTACGGGCCTGGATGTTTCTTAGCAGCCCAGGGGAGCCTGCCCGTACTCGTTGTTCTTGCCGGGAGTAGGGTGCCCACGGGTGGTCCTCGGTGTCCTGAAAGCGTACTAACCTTAAAAGAAAACAGACCTAAAGCTAATGCCTCAAGGACTCTGCTCCAAGCTTCCGCTTCGGCAGGCTATTCAAGGCTTTACCTTGACGAAAGGACTCACGTCAAGTTTCCTTTTAGCTCTAGAGCGTCTCAGGAGGAGCTCCCACCCAGGCTATGAAAGAACCCTGTTGATGTAGAGAACACTCGTTCCCTTCCCAGAGCCCTGCCTACAGTGACTAAAGACCCGTCCTAAAACTCTTATTTAGGTAGCTTCAAGGCAGCATGAATGGAGCATTCAAAATGGGAAAGCAAGGCTTGTGCCATCAGGTCGCCGTTTCCAGCGAACATGCAGCCTACCTCCTTCTGATTTCTACCAACTAAATACACACTCTAGGTACACACTGGTCCCTTCCTTGAATAATGTTGGTTTGGCACGGAGTTCTGCGTGTAGCCAACGGCCACCCCAGAGGAGCACTCTAGGTACGCTATCGGGGCTTAGCCTCTTGTAAAACCCTGCAGTCTAAGAGAAAGAACTCTGCTTTGGTACCAGCAGGAACGCAAGCCGACTTTCTCCTGTAAGTATGGGGTCTGAAGTTATGACTCTTTAGAAGGAATGCGAAGCAGTTTTGGTTTCTCAGTGCGCTCAGCCTAGGGCAATGAGGCAGATTGGCATGACATGTAGGACATAAGAGAACAGATTTCCTGGAGCTGTTGGAGTGCTGAGGAAACCTAGGTCTCCCAAGGAAGAGTGCAGTGTGTTGCCCTACACTCAGCATACAGAGAGTGACTGGGAAAGGTTTCCGGGCCTGGATGTTTCTTAGCAGGCCAGGAGAGCCTGCCAGTACTCGGTGTTCTTGCAGGGAATAGGGTGCCCACGCGAGGTCCTGGTGACCTGAAAAGCTTACTAACGTTAAAAGAAAGCAGACCGAATGTTAAGCCTCCAGGACTCTCCTCCAGGCTTCCGCTTCGGCAGGCTATTCAAGGCTTTACCTTGAGGAAAGGACTCACGTCAAGTTTCCTTTTAGCTCTAGAGCCTCTCAGGAGGAGCTCCCACGCAGGCTATGAAAGCACCCTGTTGATTTAGAGAAAACTCTTTCCCTTCCCAGTCCACTGCCTACAGTGACAAGGGACCCATGCAAAACACTCTTATTTAGGTAGCTTCAAGGCAGCATGAATGGAGCGTTCAATATGGAAAAGCAAGTCTTGTGCCATACATTCCCCGTTTCCAGTGAAAACGCAGCCTACCTCCTTGTGATTTCTACCAAGTAAATATACACTGCTGCTACACACTGGTCCCTTCCTTGAATAAAGTTGGTTTGGCACGGAGTTCTGCATGTAGCCAACGGCCTCCCCAAAGGAGCGCTTTGGGACGCTATCGGGGCTTAGCCTCTTCTAAAACCCTGCAGTGCAAGAGGAAGAACTGGGCTTTGGCAAAAGCAGGAACGCAAGCCGACTTTCTCCTGTAAGTATGGCGACTTAAGGTCTGACTCTGTAGAAGGAATGCGAAGCAGTTTTGGTTTGTCAGTGCCGCTCAGCCTAGGGCAATGAGGCAGATTGGCATGACATGTAGGATATAAGAGAACAGATTTCCTGGAGCTGTTGGAGTGCTGAGGAAACCTAGGTCTCCCAAGGAAGAGTGCAGTGTGTTGCCCTACACTCAGCATACACAGAGCGACTGGGAAAGGTTTCCGGGCCTGGATGTTTCTTAGCAGCCCAGGGGAGCCTGCCGGTACTCGGTGCTCTTGCAGGGAACAGGGTGCCCACGCGAGGTCCTGGTGACCTGAAAAGCTTACTAACGTTAAAAGAAAGCAGACCGAATGTTAAGCCTCAAGGGCTCTGCTCCAAGCTTCCGCTTCGGCAGGCTATTCAAGGCTTTACCTTGAGGAAAGGACTCACGTCAAGTTTCCTTTTAGCTCTAGAGCGTCTCAGGAGGAGCTCTCACCCAGGCTATGTAAGCACCCTGCTGATGTAGAGAACACTCGTTCCCTTCCCAGAGCCCTGCCTACTGTGACTAGAGACCCGTCCTAAAACTCTTATTTAGGTAGTTTCAAGGCAGCATGAATGGAGCATTCAAAATGGGAAAGCAAGGCCTGTGCCATCAGGTCCCCGTTTCCAGAGAACACGCAGCCTACCTCCTTGTGATTTCTACCATGTAAATATACACTCTAGCTACACACTGGTCCCTTCCCTGAATAAGGTTTTCTTGGCACGGAGTTCTCCGTGTAGCCAACTGCCTCTCCCAGGGAAAGCTCTAGGTACGCTATCGGGACTTAGCTTCTTCTAAAACCCTGCAGTGCAAGAGGAAGAACTGTGCTTTGGTTACAGCAGGAACGCAAGCCGACTTTCTCCTGTAAGTATGGGGTCTTAAGGTATGACTCTGTAGAAGGAATGCGAAGCAGTTTGGGTTTCTCAGTGCCGCTCAGCCTAGGGCAATGAGGCAGATTGGCATGACATGTAGGACGTGAGCGAAGAGATTTCCTGGAACTGTTGGGGTGCTGAGGAAATCCAGCTCTCCCAAGGAAGAGTGCAGTGTGTTGCCCTACACGCAGCATACACAGAGTGAGCGGGAAAGTTTTACGGGCCTGGATGTTTCTTAGCAGCCCAGGGGAGCCTGCCCGTACTCGTTGTTCTTGCCGGGAGTAGGGTGCCCACGGGTGGTCCTCGGTGTCCTGAAAGCGTACTAACCTTAAAAGAAAACAGACCTAAAGCTAATGCCTCAAGGACTCTGCTCCAAGCTTCCGCTTCGGCAGGCTATTCAAGGCTTTACCTTGACGAAAGGACTCACGTCAAGTTTCCTTTTAGCTCTAGAGCGTCTCAGGAGGAGCTCCCACCCAGGCTAGGAAAGAACCCTGTTGATGTAGAGAACACTCGTTCCCTTCCCAGAGCCCTGCCTACAGTGACTAAAGACCCGTCCTAAAACTCTTATTTAGGTAGCTTCAAGGCAGCATGAATGGAGCATTCAAAATGGGAAAGCAAGGCTTGTGCCATCAGGTCGCCGTTTCCAGCGAACATGCAGCCTACCTCCTTCTGATTTCTACCAACTAAATACACACTCTAGGTACACACTGGTCCCTTCCTTGAATAATGTTGGTTTGGCACGGAGTTCTGCGTGTAGCCAACGGCCACCCCAGAGGAGCACTCTAGGTACGCTATCGGGGCTTAGCCTCTTGTAAAACCCTGCAGTCTAAGAGAAAGAACTCTGCTTTGGTACCAGCAGGAACGCAAGCCGACTTTCTCCTGTAAGTATGGGGTCTGAAGTTATGACTCTTTAGAAGGAATGCGAAGCAGTTTTGGTTTCTCAGTGCGCTCAGCCTAGGGCAATGAGGCAGATTGGCATGACATGTAGGACGTAAGAGAACAGATTTCCTGGAGCTGTTGGAGTGCTGAGGAAACCTAGGTCTCCCAAGGAAGAGTGCAGTGTGTTGCCCTACACTCAGCATACAGAGAGTGACTGGGAAAGGTTTCCGGGCCTGGATGTTTCTTAGCAGGCCAGGAGAGCCTGCCAGTACTCGGTGTTCTTGCAGGGAATAGGGTGCCCACGCGAGGTCCTGGTGACCTGAAAAGCTTACTAACGTTAAAAGAAAGCAGACCGAATGTTAAGCCTCCAGGACTCTCCTCCAGGCTTCCGCTTCGGCAGGCTATTCAAGGCTTTACCTTGAGGAAAGGACTCACGTCAAGTTTCCTTTTAGCTCTAGAGCCTCTCAGGAGGAGCTCCCACGCAGGCTATGAAAGCACCCTGTTGATTTAGAGAAAACTCTTTCCCTTCCCAGTCCACTGCCTACAGTGACAAGGGACCCATGCAAAACACTCTTATTTAGGTAGCTTCAAGGCAGCATGAATGGAGCGTTCAATATGGAAAAGCAAGTCTTGTGCCATACATTCCCCGTTTCCAGTGAAAACGCAGCCTACCTCCTTGTGATTTCTACCAAGTAAATATACACTGCTGCTACACACTGGTCCCTTCCTTGAATAAAGTTGGTTTGGCACGGAGTTCTGCATGTAGCCAACGGCCTCCCCAAAGGAGCGCTTTGGGACGCTATCGGGGCTTAGCCTCTTCTAAAACCCTGCAGTGCAAGAGGAAGAACTGGGCTTTGGCAAAAGCAGGAACGCAAGCCGACTTTCTCCTGTAAGTATGGCGACTTAAGGTCTGACTCTGTAGAAGGAATGCGAAGCAGTTTTGGTTTGTCAGTGCCGCTCAGCCTAGGGCAATGAGGCAGATTGGCATGACATGTAGGATATAAGAGAACAGATTTCCTGGAGCTGTTGGAGTGCTGAGGAAACCTAGGTCTCCCAAGGAAGAGTGCAGTGTGTTGCCCTACACTCAGCATACACAGAGCGACTGGGAAAGGTTTCCGGGCCTGGATGTTTCTTAGCAGCCCAGGGGAGCCTGCCGGTACTCGGTGCTCTTGCAGGGAACAGGGTGCCCACGCGAGGTCCTGGTGACCTGAAAAGCTTACTAACGTTAAAAGAAAGCAGACCGAATGTTAAGCCTCAAGGGCTCTGCTCCAAGCTTCCGCTTCGGCAGGCTATTCAAGGCTTTACCTTGAGGAAAGGACTCACGTCAAGTTTCCTTTTAGCTCTAGAGCGTCTCAGGAGGAGCTCTCACCCAGGCTATGTAAGCACCCTGCTGATGTAGAGAACACTCGTTCCCTTCCCAGAGCCCTGCCTACTGTGACTAGAGACCCGTCCTAAAACTCTTATTTAGGTAGTTTCAAGGCAGCATGAATGGAGCATTCAAAATGGGAAAGCAAGGCCTGTGGCATCAGGTCCCCGTTTCCAGAGAACACGCAGCCTACCTCCTTGTGATTTCTACCATGTAAATATACACTCTAGCTACACACTGGTCCCTTCCCTGAATAAGGTTTTCTTGGCACGGAGTTCTCCGTGTAGCCAACTGCCTCTCCCAGGGAAAGCTCTAGGTACGCTATCGGGACTTAGCTTCTTCTAAAACCCTGCAGTGCAAGAGGAAGAACTGTGCTTTGGTTACAGCAGGAACGCAAGCCGACTTTCTCCTGTAAGTATGGGGTCTTAAGGTATGACTCTGTAGAAGGAATGCGAAGCAGTTTGGGTTTCTCAGTGCCGCTCAGCCTAGGGCAATGAGGCAGATTGGCATGACATGTAGGACGTGAGCGAAGAGATTTCCTGGAACTGTTGGAGTGCTGAGGAAATCCAGCTCTCCCAAGGAAGAGTGCAGTGTGTTGCCCTACACGCAGCATACACAGAGTGAGCGGGAAAGTTTTACGGGCCTGGATGTTTCTTAGCAGCCCAGGGGAGCCTGCCCGTACTCGTTGTTCTTGCCGGGAGTAGGGTGCCCACGGGTGGTCCTCGGTGTCCTGAAAGCGTACTAACCTTAAAAGAAAACAGACCTAAAGCTAATGCCTCAAGGACTCTGCTCCAAGCTTCCGCTTCGGCAGGCTATTCAAGGCTTTACCTTGACGAAAGGACTCACGTCAAGTTTCCTTTTAGCTCTAGAGCGTCTCAGGAGGAGCTCCCACCCAGGCTAGGAAAGAACCCTGTTGATGTAGAGAACACTCGTTCCCTTCCCAGAGCCCTGCCTACAGTGACTAAAGACCCGTCCTAAAACTCTTATTTAGGTAGCTTCAAGGCAGCATGAATGGAGCATTCAAAATGGGAAAGCAAGGCTTGTGCCATCAGGTCGCCGTTTCCAGCGAACATGCAGCCTACCTCCTTCTGATTTCTACCAACTAAATACACACTCTAGGTACACACTGGTCCCTTCCTTGAATAATGTTGGTTTGGCACGGAGTTCTGCGTGTAGCCAACGGCCACCCCAGAGGAGCACTCTAGGTACGCTATCGGGGCTTAGCCTCTTGTAAAACCCTGCAGTCTAAGAGAAAGAACTCTGCTTTGGTACCAGCAGGAACGCAAGCCGACTTTCTCCTGTAAGTATGGGGTCTGAAGTTATGACTCTTTAGAAGGAATGCGAAGCAGTTTTGGTTTCTCAGTGCGCTCAGCCTAGGGCAATGAGGCAGATTGGCATGACATGTAGGACGTAAGAGAACAGATTTCCTGGAGCTGTTGGAGTGCTGAGGAAACCTAGGTCTCCCAAGGAAGAGTGCAGTGTGTTGCCCTACACTCAGCATACAGAGAGTGACTGGGAAAGGTTTCCGGGCCTGGATGTTTCTTAGCAGGCCAGGAGAGCCTGCCAGTACTCGGTGTTCTTGCAGGGAATAGGGTGCCCACGCGAGGTCCTGGTGACCTGAAAAGCTTACTAACGTTAAAAGAAAGCAGACCGAATGTTAAGCCTCCAGGACTCTCCTCCAGGCTTCCGCTTCGGCAGGCTATTCAAGGCTTTACCTTGAGGAAAGGACTCACGTCAAGTTTCCTTTTAGCTCTAGAGCCTCTCAGGAGGAGCTCCCACGCAGGCTATGAAAGCACCCTGTTGATTTAGAGAAAACTCTTTCCCTTCCCAGTCCACTGCCTACAGTGACAAGGGACCCATGCAAAACACTCTTATTTAGGTAGCTTCAAGGCAGCATGAATGGAGCGTTCAATATGGAAAAGCAAGTCTTGTGCCATACATTCCCCGTTTCCAGTGAAAACGCAGCCTACCTCCTTGTGATTTCTACCAAGTAAATATACACTGCTGCTACACACTGGTCCCTTCCTTGAATAAAGTTGGTTTGGCACGGAGTTCTGCATGTAGCCAACGGCCTCCCCAAAGGAGCGCTTTGGGACGCTATCGGGGCTTAGCCTCTTCTAAAACCCTGCAGTGCAAGAGGAAGAACTGGGCTTTGGCAAAAGCAGGAAGGCAAGCCGACTTTCTCCTGTAAGTATGGCGACTTAAGGTCTGACTCTGTAGAAGGAATGCGAAGCAGTTTTGGTTTGTCAGTGCCGCTCAGCCTAGGGCAATGAGGCAGATTGGCATGACATGTAGGATATAAGAGAACAGATTTCCTGGAGCTGTTGGAGTGCTGAGGAAACCTAGGTCTCCCAAGGAAGAGTGCAGTGTGTTGCCCTACACTCAGCATACACAGAGCGACTGGGAAAGGTTTCCGGGCCTGGATGTTTCTTAGCAGCCCAGGGGAGCCTGCCGGTACTCGGTGCTCTTGCAGGGAACAGGGTGCCCACGCGAGGTCCTGGTGACCTGAAAAGCTTACTAACGTTAAAAGAAAGCAGACCGAATGTTAAGCCTCAAGGGCTCTGCTCCAAGCTTCCGCTTCGGCAGGCTATTCAAGGCTTTACCTTGAGGAAAGGACTCACGTCAAGTTTCCTTTTAGCTCTAGAGCGTCTCAGGAGGAGCTCTCACCCAGGCTATGTAAGCACCCTGCTGATGTAGAGAACACTCGTTCCCTTCCCAGAGCCCTGCCTACTGTGACTAGAGACCCGTCCTAAAACTCTTATTTAGGTAGTTTCAAGGCAGCATGAATGGAGCATTCAAAATGGGAAAGCAAGGCCTGTGCCATCAGGTCCCCGTTTCCAGAGAACACGCAGCCTACCTCCTTGTGATTTCTACCATGTAAATATACACTCTAGCTACACACTGGTCCCTTCCCTGAATAAGGTTTTCTTGGCACGGAGTTCTCCGTGTAGCCAACTGCCTCTCCCAGGGAAAGCTCTAGGTACGCTATCGGGACTTAGCTTCTTCTAAAACCCTGCAGTGCAAGAGGAAGAACTGTCCTTTGGTTACAGCAGGAACGCAAGCCGACTTTCTCCTGTAAGTATGGGGTCTTAAGGTATGACTCTGTAGAAGGAATGCGAAGCAGTTTGGGTTTGTCAGTGCCGCTCAGCCTAGGGCAATGAGGCAGATTGGCATGACATGTAGGACGTGAGCGAAGAGATTTCCTGGAACTGTTGGAGTGCTGAGGAAATCCAGCTCTCCCAAGGAAGAGTGCAGTGTGTTGCCCTACACGCAGCATACACAGAGTGAGCGGGAAAGTTTTACGGGCCTGGATGTTTCTTAGCAGCCCAGGGGAGCCTGCCCGTACTCGTTGTTCTTGCCGGGAGTAGGGTGCCCACGGGTGGTCCTCGGTGTCCTGAAAGCGTACTAACCTTAAAAGAAAACAGACCTAAAGCTAATGCCTCAAGGACTCTGCTCCAAGCTTCCGCTTCGGCAGGCTATTCAAGGCTTTACCTTGACGAAAGGACTCACGTCAAGTTTCCTTTTAGCTCTAGAGCGTCTCAGGAGGAGCTCCCACCCAGGCTAGGAAAGAACCCTGTTGATGTAGAGAACACTCGTTCCCTTCCCAGAGCCCTGCCTACAGTGACTAAAGACCCGTCCTAAAACTCTTATTTAGGTAGCTTCAAGGCAGCATGAATGGAGCATTCAAAATGGGAAAGCAAGGCTTGTGCCATCAGGTCGCCGTTTCCAGCGAACATGCAGCCTACCTCCTTCTGATTTCTACCAACTAAATACACACTCTAGGTACACACTGGTCCCTTCCTTGAATAATGTTGGTTTGGCACGGAGTTCTGCGTGTAGCCAACGGCCACCCCAGAGGAGCACTCTAGGTACGCTATCGGGGCTTAGCCTCTTGTAAAACCCTGCAGTCTAAGAGAAAGAACTCTGCTTTGGTACCAGCAGGAACGCAAGCCGACTTTCTCCTGTAAGTATGGGGTCTGAAGTTATGACTCTTTAGAAGGAATGCGAAGCAGTTTTGGTTTCTCAGTGCGCTCAGCCTAGGGCAATGAGGCAGATTGGCATGACATGTAGGACGTAAGAGAACAGATTTCCTGGAGCTGTTGGAGTGCTGAGGAAACCTAGGTCTCCCAAGGAAGAGTGCAGTGTGTTGCCCTACACTCAGCATACAGAGAGTGACTGGGAAAGGTTTCCGGGCCTGGATGTTTCTTAGCAGGCCAGGAGAGCCTGCCAGTACTCGGTGTTCTTGCAGGGAATAGGGTGCCCACGCGAGGTCCTGGTGACCTGAAAAGCTTACTAACGTTAAAAGAAAGCAGACCGAATGTTAAGCCTCCAGGACTCTCCTCCAGGCTTCCGCTTCGGCAGGCTATTCAAGGCTTTACCTTGAGGAAAGGACTCACGTCAAGTTTCCTTTTAGCTCTAGAGCCTCTCAGGAGGAGCTCCCACGCAGGCTATGAAAGCACCCTGTTGATTTAGAGAAAACTCTTTCCCTTCCCAGTCCACTGCCTACAGTGACAAGGGACCCATGCAAAACACTCTTATTTAGGTAGCTTCAAGGCAGCATGAATGGAGCGTTCAATATGGAAAAGCAAGTCTTGTGCCATACATTCCCCGTTTCCAGTGAAAACGCAGCCTACCTCCTTGTGATTTCTACCAAGTAAATATACACTGCTGCTACACACTGGTCCCTTCCTTGAATAAAGTTGGTTTGGCACGGAGTTCTGCATGTAGCCAACGGCCTCCCCAAAGGAGCGCTTTGGGACGCTATCGGGGCTTAGCCTCTTCTAAAACCCTGCAGTGCAAGAGGAAGAACTGGGCTTTGGCAAAAGCAGGAAGGCAAGCCGACTTTCTCCTGTAAGTATGGCGACTTAAGGTCTGACTCTGTAGAAGGAATGCGAAGCAGTTTTGGTTTGTCAGTGCCGCTCAGCCTAGGGCAATGAGGCAGATTGGCATGACATGTAGGATATAAGAGAACAGATTTCCTGGAGCTGTTGGAGTGCTGAGGAAACCTAGGTCTCCCAAGGAAGAGGGCAGTGTGTTGCCCTACACTCAGCATACACAGAGCGACTGGGAAAGGTTTCCGGGCCTGGATGTTTCTTAGCAGCCCAGGGGAGCCTGCCGGTACTCGGTGCTCTTGCAGGGAACAGGGTGCCCACGCGAGGTCCTGGTGACCTGAAAAGCTTACTAACGTTAAAAGAAAGCAGACCGAATGTTAAGCCTCAAGGGCTCTGCTCCAAGCTTCCGCTTCGGCAGGCTATTCAAGGCTTTACCTTGAGGAAAGGACTCACGTCAAGTTTCCTTTTAGCTCTAGAGCGTCTCAGGAGGAGCTCTCACCCAGGCTATGTAAGCACCCTGCTGATGTAGAGAACACTCGTTCCCTTCCCAGAGCCCTGCCTACTGTGACTAGAGACCCGTCCTAAAACTCTTATTTAGGTAGTTTCAAGGCAGCATGAATGGAGCATTCAAAATGGGAAAGCAAGGCCTGTGCCATCAGGTCCCCGTTTCCAGAGAACACGCAGCCTACCTCCTTGTGATTTCTACCATGTAAATATACACTCTAGCTACACACTGGTCCCTTCCCTGAATAAGGTTTTCTTGGCACGGAGTTCTCCGTGTAGCCAACTGCCTCTCCCAGGGAAAGCTCTAGGTACGCTATCGGGACTTAGCTTCTTCTAAAACCCTGCAGTGCAAGAGGAAGAACTGTGCTTTGGTTACAGCAGGAACGCAAGCCGACTTTCTCCTGTAAGTATGGGGTCTTAAGGTATGACTCTGTAGAAGGAATGCGAAGCAGTTTGGGTTTCTCAGTGCCGCTCAGCCTAGGGCAATGAGGCAGATTGGCATGACATGTAGGACGTGAGCGAAGAGATTTCCTGGAACTGTTGGGGTGCTGAGGAAATCCAGCTCTCCCAAGGAAGAGTGCAGTGTGTTGCCCTACACGCAGCATACACAGAGTGAGCGGGAAAGTTTTACGGGCCTGGATGTTTCTTAGCAGCCCAGGGGAGCCTGCCCGTACTCGTTGTTCTTGCCGGGAGTAGGGTGCCCACGGGTGGTCCTCGGTGTCCTGAAAGCGTACTAACCTTAAAAGAAAACAGACCTAAAGCTAATGCCTCAAGGACTCTGCTCCAAGCTTCCGCTTCGGCAGGCTATTCAAGGCTTTACCTTGACGAAAGGACTCACGTCAAGTTTCCTTTTAGCTCTAGAGCGTCTCAGGAGGAGCTCCCACCCAGGCTATGAAAGAACCCTGTTGATGTAGAGAACACTCGTTCCCTTCCCAGAGCCCTGCCTACAGTGACTAAAGACCCGTCCTAAAACTCTTATTTAGGTAGCTTCAAGGCAGCATGAATGGAGCATTCAAAATGGGAAAGCAAGGCTTGTGCCATCAGGTCGCCGTTTCCAGCGAACATGCAGCCTACCTCCTTCTGATTTCTACCAACTAAATACACACTCTAGGTACACACTGGTCCCTTCCTTGAATAATGTTGGTTTGGCACGGAGTTCTGCGTGTAGCCAACGGCCACCCCAGAGGAGCACTCTAGGTACGCTATCGGGGCTTAGCCTCTTGTAAAACCCTGCAGTCTAAGAGAAAGAACTCTGCTTTGGTACCAGCAGGAACGCAAGCCGACTTTCTCCTGTAAGTATGGGGTCTGAAGTTATGACTCTTTAGAAGGAATGCGAAGCAGTTTTGGTTTCTCAGTGCGCTCAGCCTAGGGCAATGAGGCAGATTGGCATGACATGTAGGACGTAAGAGAACAGATTTCCTGGAGCTGTTGGAGTGCTGAGGAAACCTAGGTCTCCCAAGGAAGAGTGCAGTGTGTTGCCCTACACTCAGCATACAGAGAGTGACTGGGAAAGGTTTCCGGGCCTGGATGTTTCTTAGCAGGCCAGGAGAGCCTGCCAGTACTCGGTGTTCTTGCAGGGAATAGGGTGCCCACGCGAGGTCCTGGTGACCTGAAAAGCTTACTAACGTTAAAAGAAAGCAGACCGAATGTTAAGCCTCCAGGACTCTCCTCCAGGCTTCCGCTTCGGCAGGCTATTCAAGGCTTTACCTTGAGGAAAGGACTCACGTCAAGTTTCCTTTTAGCTCTAGAGCCTCTCAGGAGGAGCTCCCACGCAGGCTATGAAAGCACCCTGTTGATTTAGAGAAAACTCTTTCCCTTCCCAGTCCACTGCCTACAGTGACAAGGGACCCATGCAAAACACTCTTATTTAGGTAGCTTCAAGGCAGCATGAATGGAGCGTTCAATATGGAAAAGCAAGTCTTGTGCCATACATTCCCCGTTTCCAGTGAAAACGCAGCCTACCTCCTTGTGATTTCTACCAAGTAAATATACACTGCTGCTACACACTGGTCCCTTCCTTGAATAAAGTTGGTTTGGCACGGAGTTCTGCATGTAGCCAACGGCCTCCCCAAAGGAGCGCTTTGGGACGCTATCGGGGCTTAGCCTCTTCTAAAACCCTGCAGTGCAAGAGGAAGAACTGGGCTTTGGCAAAAGCAGGAACGCAAGCCGACTTTCTCCTGTAAGTATGGCGACTTAAGGTCTGACTCTGTAGAAGGAATGCGAAGCAGTTTTGGTTTGTCAGTGCCGCTCAGCCTAGGGCAATGAGGCAGATTGGCATGACATGTAGGATATAAGAGAACAGATTTCCTGGAGCTGTTGGAGTGCTGAGGAAACCTAGGTCTCCCAAGGAAGAGTGCAGTGTGTTGCCCTACACTCAGCATACACAGAGCGACTGGGAAAGGTTTCCGGGCCTGGATGTTTCTTAGCAGCCCAGGGGAGCCTGCCGGTACTCGGTGCTCTTGCAGGGAACAGGGTGCCCACGCGAGGTCCTGGTGACCTGAAAAGCTTACTAACGTTAAAAGAAAGCAGACCGAATGTTAAGCCTCAAGGGCTCTGCTCCAAGCTTCCGCTTCGGCAGGCTATTCAAGGCTTTACCTTGAGGAAAGGACTCACGTCAAGTTTCCTTTTAGCTCTAGAGCGTCTCAGGAGGAGCTCTCACCCAGGCTATGTAAGCACCCTGCTGATGTAGAGAACACTCGTTCCCTTCCCAGAGCCCTGCCTACTGTGACTAGAGACCCGTCCTAAAACTCTTATTTAGGTAGTTTCAAGGCAGCATGAATGGAGCATTCAAAATGGGAAAGCAAGGCCTGTGCCATCAGGTCCCCGTTTCCAGAGAACACGCAGCCTACCTCCTTGTGATTTCTACCATGTAAATATACACTCTAGCTACACACTGGTCCCTTCCCTGAATAAGGTTTTCTTGGCACGGAGTTCTCCGTGTAGCCAACTGCCTCTCCCAGGGAAAGCTCTAGGTACGCTATCGGGACTTAGCTTCTTCTAAAACCCTGCAGTGCAAGAGGAAGAACTGTGCTTTGGTTAGAGCAGGAACGCAAGCCGACTTTCTCCTGTAAGTATGGGGTCTTAAGGTATGACTCTGTAGAAGGAATGCGAAGCAGTTTGGGTTTCTCAGTGCCGCTCAGCCTAGGGCAATGAGGCAGATTGGCATGACATGTAGGACGTGAGCGAAGAGATTTCCTGGAACTGTTGGAGTGCTGAGGAAATCCAGCTCTCCCAAGGAAGAGTGCAGTGTGTTGCCCTACACGCAGCATACACAGAGTGAGCGGGAATGTTTTACGGGCCTGGATGTTTCTTAGCAGCCCAGGGGAGCCTGCCCGTACTCGTTGTTCTTGCCGGGAATAGGGTGCCCACGGGTGGTCCTCGGTGTCCTGAAAGCGTACTAACCTTAAAAGAAAACAGACCTAAAGCTAATGCCTCAAGGACTCTGCTCCAAGCTTCCGCTTCGGCAGGCTATTCAAGGCTTTACCTTGACGAAAGGACTCACGTCAAGTTTCCTTTTAGCTCTAGAGCGTCTCAGGAGGAGCTCCCACCCAGGCTATGAAAGAACCCTGTTGATGTAGAGAACACTCGTTCCCTTCCCAGAGCCCTGCCTACAGTGACTAAAGACCCGTCCTAAAACTCTTATTTAGGTAGCTTCAAGGCAGCATGAATGGAGCATTCAAAATGGGAAAGCAAGGCTTGTGCCATCAGGTCGCCGTTTCCAGCGAACATGCAGCCTACCTCCTTCTGATTTCTACCAACTAAATACACACTCTAGGTACACACTGGTCCCTTCCTTGAATAATGTTGGTTTGGCACGGAGTTCTGCGTGTAGCCAACGGCCACCCCAGAGGAGCACTCTAGGTACGCTATCGGGGCTTAGCCTCTTGTAAAACCCTGCAGTCTAAGAGAAAGAACTCTGCTTTGGTACCAGCAGGAACGCAAGCCGACTTTCTCCTGTAAGTATGGGGTCTGAAGTTATGACTCTTTAGAAGGAATGCGAAGCAGTTTTGGTTTCTCAGTGCGCTCAGCCTAGGGCAATGAGGCAGATTGGCATGACATGTAGGACGTAAGAGAACAGATTTCCTGGAGCTGTTGGAGTGCTGAGGAAACCTAGGTCTCCCAAGGAAGAGTGCAGTGTGTTGCCCTACACTCAGCATACAGAGAGTGACTGGGAAAGGTTTCCGGGCCTGGATGTTTCTTAGCAGGCCAGGAGAGCCTGCCAGTACTCGGTGTTCTTGCAGGGAATAGGGTGCCCACGCGAGGTCCTGGTGACCTGAAAAGCTTACTAACGTTAAAAGAAAGCAGACCGAATGTTAAGCCTCCAGGACTCTCCTCCAGGCTTCCGCTTCGGCAGGCTATTCAAGGCTTTACCTTGAGGAAAGGACTCACGTCAAGTTTCCTTTTAGCTCTAGAGCCTCTCAGGAGGAGCTCCCACGCAGGCTATGAAAGCACCCTGTTGATTTAGAGAAAACTCTTTCCCTTCCCAGTCCACTGCCTACAGTGACAAGGGACCCATGCAAAACACTCTTATTTAGGTAGCTTCAAGGCAGCATGAATGGAGCGTTCAATATGGAAAAGCAAGTCTTGTGCCATACATTCCCCGTTTCCAGTGAAAACGCAGCCTACCTCCTTGTGATTTCTACCAAGTAAATATACACTGCTGCTACACACTGGTCCCTTCCTTGAATAAAGTTGGTTTGGCACGGAGTTCTGCATGTAGCCAACGGCCTCCCCAAAGGAGCGCTTTGGGACGCTATCGGGGCTTAGCCTCTTCTAAAACCCTGCAGTGCAAGAGGAAGAACTGGGCTTTGGCAAAAGCAGGAACGCAAGCCGACTTTCTCCTGTAAGTATGGCGACTTAAGGTCTGACTCTGTAGAAGGAATGCGAAGCAGTTTTGGTTTGTCAGTGCCGCTCAGCCTAGGGCAATGAGGCAGATTTGCATGACATGTAGGATATAAGAGAACAGATTTCCTGGAGCTGTTGGAGTGCTGAGGAAACCTAGGTCTCCCAAGGAAGAGTGCAGTGTGTTGCCCTACACTCAGCATACACAGAGCGACTGGGAAAGGTTTCCGGGCCTGGATGTTTCTTAGCAGCCCAGGGGAGCCTGCCGGTACTCGGTGCTCTTGCAGGGAACAGGGTGCCCACGCGAGGTCCTGGTGACCTGAAAAGCTTACTAACGTTAAAAGAAAGCAGACCGAATGTTAAGCCTCAAGGGCTCTGCTCCAAGCTTCTGCTTCGGCAGGCTATTCAAGGCTTTACCTTGAGGAAAGGACTCACGTCAAGTTTCCTTTTAGCTCTAGAGCGTCTCAGGAGGAGCTCTCACCCAGGCTATGTAAGCACCCTGCTGATGTAGAGAACACTCGTTCCCTTCCCAGAGCCCTGCCTACTGTGACTAGAGACCCGTCCTAAAACTCTTATTTAGGTAGTTTCAAGGCAGCATGAATGGAGCATTCAAAATGGGAAAGCAAGGCCTGTGCCATCAGGTCCCCGTTTCCAGAGAACACGCAGCCTACCTCCTTGTGATTTCTACCATGTAAATATACACTCTAGCTACACACTGGTCCCTTCCCTGAATAAGGTTTTCTTAGCACGGAGTTCTCCGTGTAGCCAACTGCCTCTCCCAGGGAAAGCTCTAGGTACGCTATCGGGACTTAGCTTCTTCTAAAACCCTGCAGTGCAAGAGGAAGAACTGTGCTTTGGTTACAGCAGGAACGCAAGCCGACTTTCTCCTGTAAGTATGGGGTCTTAAGGTATGACTCTGTAGAAGGAATGCGAAGCAGTTTGGGTTTCTCAGTGCCGCTCAGCCTAGGGCAATGAGGCAGATTGGCATGACATGTAGGACGTGAGCGAAGAGATTTCCTGGAACTGTTGGAGTGCTGAGGAAATCCAGCTCTCCCAAGGAAGAGTGCAGTGTGTTGCCCTACACGCAGCATACACAGAGTGAGCGGGAAAGTTTTACGGGCCTGGATGTTTCTTAGCAGCCCAGGGGAGCCTGCCCGTACTCGTTGTTCTTGCCGGGAGTAGGGTGCCCACGGGTGGTCCTCGGTGTCCTGAAAGCATACTAACCTTAAAAGAAAACAGACCTAAAGCTAATGCCTCAAGGACTCTGCTCCAAGCTTCCGCTTCGGCAGGCTATTCAAGGCTTTACCTTGACGAAAGGACTCACGTCAAGTTTCCTTTTAGCTCTAGAGCGTCTCAGGAGGAGCTCCCACCCAGGCTAGGAAAGAACCCTGTTGATGTAGAGAACACTCGTTCCCTTCCCAGAGCCCTGCCTACAGTGACTAAAGACCCGTCCTAAAACTCTTATTTAGGTAGCTTCAAGGCAGCATGAATGGAGCATTCAAAATGGGAAAGCAAGGCTTGTGCCATCAGGTCGCCGTTTCCAGCGAACATGCAGCCTACCTCCTTCTGATTTCTACCAACTAAATACACACTCTAGGTACACACTGGTCCCTTCCTTGAATAATGTTGGTTTGGCACGGAGTTCTGCGTGTAGCCAACGGCCACCCCAGAGGAGCACTCTAGGTACGCTATCGGGGCTTAGCCTCTTGTAAAACCCTGCAGTCTAAGAGAAAGAACTCTGCTTTGGTACCAGCAGGAACGCAAGCCGACTTTCTCCTGTAAGTATGGGGTCTGAAGTTATGACTCTTTAGAAGGAATGCGAAGCAGTTTTGGTTTCTCAGTGCGCTCAGCCTAGGGCAATGAGGCAGATTGGCATGACATGTAGGACGTAAGAGAACAGATTTCCTGGAGCTGTTGGAGTGCTGAGGAAACCTAGGTCTCCCAAGGAAGAGTGCAGTGTGTTGCCCTACACTCAGCATACAGAGAGTGACTGGGAAAGGTTTCCGGGCCTGGATGTTTCTTAGCAGGCCAGGAGAGCCTGCCAGTACTCGGTGTTCTTGCAGGGAATAGGGTGCCCACGCGAGGTCCTGGTGACCTGAAAAGCTTACTAACGTTAAAAGAAAGCAGACCGAATGTTAAGCCTCCAGGACTCTCCTCCAGGCTTCCGCTTCGGCAGGCTATTCAAGGCTTTACCTTGAGGAAAGGACTCACGTCAAGTTTCCTTTTAGCTCTAGAGCCTCTCAGGAGGAGCTCCCACGCAGGCTATGAAAGCACCCTGTTGATTTAGAGAAAACTCTTTCCCTTCCCAGTCCACTGCCTACAGTGACAAGGGACCCATGCAAAACACTCTTATTTAGGTAGCTTCAAGGCAGCATGAATGGAGCGTTCAATATGGAAAAGCAAGTCTTGTGCCATACATTCCCCGTTTCCAGTGAAAACGCAGCCTACCTCCTTGTGATTTCTACCAAGTAAATATACACTGCTGCTACACACTGGTCCCTTCCTTGAATAAAGTTGGTTTGGCACGGAGTTCTGCATGTAGCCAACGGCCTCCCCAAAGGAGCGCTTTGGGACGCTATCGGGGCTTAGCCTCTTCTAAAACCCTGCAGTGTAAGAGGAAGAACTGGGCTTTGGCAAAAGCAGGAACGCAAGCCGACTTTCTCCTGTAAGTATGGCGACTTAAGGTCTGACTCTGTAGAAGGAATGCGAAGCAGTTTTGGTTTGTCAGTGCCGCTCAGCCTAGGGCAATGAGGCAGATTTGCATGACATGTAGGATATAAGAGAACAGATTTCCTGGAGCTGTTGGAGTGCTGAGGAAACCTAGGTCTCCCAAGGAAGAGTGCAGTGTGTTGCCCTACACTCAGCATACACAGAGCGACTGGGAAAGGTTTCCGGGCCTGGATGTTTCTTAGCAGCCCAGGGGAGCCTGCCGGTACTCGGTGCTCTTGCAGGGAACAGGGTGCCCACGCGAGGTCCTGGTGACCTGAAAAGCTTACTAACGTTAAAAGAAAGCAGACCGAATGTTAAGCCTCAAGGGCTCTGCTCCAAGCTTCCGCTTCGGCAGGCTATTCAAGGCTTTACCTTGAGGAAAGGACTCACGTCAAGTTTCCTTTTAGCTCTAGAGCGTCTCAGGAGGAGCTCTCACCCAGGCTATGTAAGCACCCTGCTGATGTAGAGAACACTCGTTCCCTTCCCAGAGCCCTGCCTACTGTGACTAGAGACCCGTCCTAAAACTCTTATTTAGGTAGTTTCAAGGCAGCATGAATGGAGCATTCAAAATGGGAAAGCAAGGCCTGTGCCATCAGGTCCCCGTTTCCAGAGAACACGCAGCCTACCTCCTTGTGATTTCTACCATGTAAATATACACTCTAGCTACACACTGGTCCCTTCCCTGAATAAGGTTTTCTTGGCACGGAGTTCTCCGTGTAGCCAACTGCCTCTCCCAGGGAAAGCTCTAGGTACGCTATCGGGACTTAGCTTCTTCTAAAACCCTGCAGTGCAAGAGGAAGAACTGTGCTTTGGTTACAGCAGGAACGCAAGCCGACTTTCTCCTGTAAGTATGGGGTCTTAAGGTATGACTCTGTAGAAGGAATGCGAAGCAGTTTGGGTTTCTCAGTGCCGCTCAGCCTAGGGCAATGAGGCAGATTGGCATGACATGTAGGACGTGAGCGAAGAGATTTCCTGGAACTGTTGGGGTGCTGAGGAAATCCAGCTCTCCCAAGGAAGAGTGCAGTGTGTTGCCCTACACGCAGCATACACAGAGTGAGCGGGAAAGTTTTACGGGCCTGGATGTTTCTTAGCAGCCCAGGGGAGCCTGCCCGTACTCGTTGTTCTTGCCGGGAGTAGGGTGCCCACGGGTGGTCCTCGGTGTCCTGAAAGCGTACTAACCTTAAAAGAAAACAGACCTAAAGCTAATGCCTCAAGGACTCTGCTCCAAGCTTCCGCTTCGGCAGGCTATTCAAGGCTTTACCTTGACGAAAGGACTCACGTCAAGTTTCCTTTTAGCTCTAGAGCGTCTCAGGAGGAGCTCCCACCCAGGCTATGAAAGAACCCTGTTGATGTAGAGAACACTCGTTCCCTTCCCAGAGCCCTGCCTACAGTGACTAAAGACCCGTCCTAAAACTCTTATTTAGGTAGCTTCAAGGCAGCATGAATGGAGCATTCAAAATGGGAAAGCAAGGCTTGTGCCATCAGGTCGCCGTTTCCAGCGAACATGCAGCCTACCTCCTTCTGATTTCTACCAACTAAATACACACTCTAGGTACACACTGGTCCCTTCCTTGAATAATGTTGGTTTGGCACGGAGTTCTGCGTGTAGCCAACGGCCACCTCAGAGGAGCACTCTAGATACGCTATCGGGGCTTAGCCTCTTGTAAAACCCTGCAGTCTAAGAGAAAGAACTCTGCTTTGGTACCAGCAGGAACGCAAGCCGACTTTCTCCTGT